>NW_028301577.1:11630000-11802500 GCF_042242905.1 Orbicella faveolata | reverse complement strand
TCCAGAAACGACAACCTACTCTCAACGCGCAACGAAATGTGTCCGCCATTACTCCGGCTAAGACGACATATGATTCGTAGAGTACTGTCATGTGAACCGTGTGCACGTGTAGTCCGCGGGAAGATCACATATCCACGCGAGAGCCGTTGCTCCATATTGGGAAGTTAAATTTGATTGGTTCGGAATAATGGGCAGCATTGAACCAGGGTTAAACGCTTCAAGGTGACATGCTTCTCGTGGATTTGTTGTCACGGTCTTCGGCACATTATCAGCGAGTGTTATCAATAATTGATTATTCAATACTTTGCTGTATTGATTTTAAACCTGTCAACGGACTGTTCCCGGTTTCAATGGAGAAATATTCAAGTTGAATTTGCAGTGTTTTTACTTTGCGCAACCGTTCAAGCGACAACTCGGCGTGATGGACCAGATCAGAAGTCCGATCAAAATACTTGACCAATCAGAGGCATCATTTAACAACAGCGCGATTTCAAAACAAAAACGAAAGACCCCGTTAGATCAATTGCGAAAATGGGCCTTCAAATGATGATTACCTGCTTCACAAACCGCCTCTGCGATGTCGGACCCCACTGCGAGAAAGCAAACGAAAAGTTGACGTTAGTATCGAATGATGCCTAGAACAATTAAAGCTGCCTAGAATCAGCGAAAGAAAAATACAGTGTACCTCGTGATTCTGGTTAAATCTTTGGACAATTCAATTTACTGATTTTAATTTCCTTGGTATCGCCATTTCCATTTGAGATTTAATACTAAAAAATACAATTAAGAACCTACAAGACAGCTGTGAATTGTTCGATCTTACCTAACGACTACTGAACACAGTTTTAACTCTAGTCGGCAACAAGTAAAAAAGCAGATCACCAAAAGTAGATCTCAAGTAAACAATAATGCTGTTTCGTGGGAAAACTTTATTATGAAAAACCTATTCTAGAAATTTCATACAAAGTGGCTGGAACTGATTAAAAGAAACCGTTGCACTCGGGGGAGAGGGGGGAGAACTACTTCCTATAGTACACTATACGGGGATGCTTCGCCCGAAAGGAGTTACCTTTTCTAGGCCAGAGGTACATAAAAGGGTAGGGTGTTTCACGAGTTGTAGAAAAGTGGCAGTAAAACTGCCATTTAATACGTATTTAAAGGGCTTTTTAATGTATCTGGAGCAAACGCAACTAACGGCTGATCCATTTCACGTACTTATTTTAAAAGTCACCGGAAAGGTGTTATGACGGCCTCAAAGAAGAGCAAACTTAATTTCATTCGCTTCTTAACGCTGTTACCGTTCAGTTTGCAAATACGGAAAAACAATAATTAGTTAATTCTGAAATGAACTTGACCAGTGACCAAAGATTAACAAAACGTAATAAATTATATAAGATTGTGTGGGAGCTGAAATTCATTTTAAAAAAAGAAATCCTCAACTTTTCCTCTTTTCGTGTGCTTTCCAATTTGATCCGGAATTGGAGGGCCACAGGTTTGTCAGTCAACGAATGTTAAGTGCCACCCTCGTTAATTAAACAAAGTCGATTTATTTCGTTTTATTTATTTATTTTATTTATATTTTGACGCTTCTCTAAATTCCCAAAACACGTTTGAAGCGATTTTCTTCTCAGCGGTTGTTCCCCAAAGTCATCTACCGAACAGACCATTTTTTTTCTGTCCGCTCTGTTTTTTTTTTTACTGTCACTATCAAAGTGCGAAGATTACTCACTTATTGAATTAATTTCAACTTCATATAAACTCTCATGTTAACCGGTTCGTTAATTGTGATGGTGCTTACCTGATTCAATTACGTGGTCTCTTACTGCGAGAAAGGAAGCGAAAAATTTACGTTAGTATTGAATGATGGCCAGAGCAATTAAAGCTGTCTAGAATCAATGAACAAAAGCCCGGCCTGATCAATCCATGAAACTGATAATGGATAACAATCGATAGCAATCTAGAACATAACAATTAATCGATTGACATCGGAAATCGATGGTCAATCGACGAACAAAAATTTTGTGATTTTCGATTGCCATCGATTGTCATCGATTGTCATCGATTGTCATCGATTGCCATCGCTTGTCATCGATTATCATCGACTAGCAATTTCATCGACTTCCATATTTTTTGGGCGGGTATATAAAATACGTATCGTATCTGGACTTGCCAAAGAAGTTACTAACGCAATAAGCGCTACGCCAGTTACTTCTACTCTAACTTGTGATTATTGATTGGTCATCGATTGGCCGATAGCAATCGATAACAATTAACTGATTGTCATCGATTGATATCGATTAATCGATCGGATTTCCAATCATCCATTGTCATCGATTGATCAGGCCGGGCACAAAAGATATAGTGTACCGCGCGATTCTGGTTAAATCTTTGGTTAAGCCTTCGTATTGACCTTAATTAACTTGGTTTCGCCATTACAATTTGGGATTGAACGCTAAAAAGTATTATTATGAACCTACAATACAGCTGTAAATATGCTCGTCCAAAAGGGACAATATCTCAAGATGTATTAAACTATTTACGTCACGTTTTGTACATCTATGTCAAGATTAGATTACGTATATGAAAATGTGCATACATCTAAAACAAGATTTGAATATTCATATCCAGATTGGCGTACGCGTATCAAGATCCGCGTGCGAGTACATTAAGTCTAAATTATAAATGTTTATCAAGTTCCTCATACACAGATCGACCATCGAATATTATATCAAAGTTCGCATACCTACATCAAGATTTGGATTTACACATCAAGATCTTTAACACATGCATATCAGCATTTTTACATCGATATTGTGATAGGCTTGTATGAAATACTAAGTCAAATGTTTGCCTGGTTACTTGGCACTAAAGCGATCCGTGTATGAAGAACTTAATAAATATTATTTCTATTAGACTTGATGTACTCGCATACGGATCTTGATACGTGTGCGTAAATCTTGATATGTATATTCAAATCTTGTTTCAGATGTATGCAAATCTTGATTTATGTATATCTAATCTTGACATAGATATACAAAACCTGATGTAAATAAATACATTATGATATATTGTCCGTTTTGGACAAGCATACTCAAGTAAACAATAATGCTTTTTCGTGGGAAAACTTCAACACATCCACAACCTATTTTAAATTAAAATTTCATACCAAGTGGCTGCAACTGATTAAAAGAAACCCTTGCACTCGGGGCAGAGGGGGAAGGACTACCTCCTATAATGCATTATACGGGAATGTTTCGCTTGAAAGGGGTACCTTTTCTAGTCTCTCAGGTTAACCGGTCCGTTAACTGTGTTAATGCTTACCTTCTCCAGCTGCATAGTCTACGACTGCGAGAAAGCAAGTGAAAAGTTGACGTTAGTATTGAATAATGCCTAGTGCAATTAAAGCTCTCTAGAATCAATAAACGAAAAATATAGTTTAGCTCATGATTTTGGGTCGCGAGTTAACCCTGATCAGCTGTTGCACCCAAGGTATTCCGAAGTCTACTTTCTATAATACATTATACGGGGATGCTTCGCCCGAAAGGAGTACCTTTTCTAGGCCAGAGGTACATGAAAGGGTAGGGTGTTTCACGAGTTGAGGTATGGTAAAGGGGCAGTAAAACTGCCATTTAATACGTATTTAATGAGCTTTTCCATGTATCTAGAAGAGACGCAACTAACGGCTGTTCCATTTCACAGTGATTATTTTTAGAGGTTAGCTTGACGTTTGTTAAAAGTCACCAGAAAAGTGTTATGACGAGTGTCATTCGCTTCCTAACGCTGTTACCGTTCAGTTGCTTGCAAATACGGCAAAACAATAATTAGTTAATTTTAAAATGAACTTGACCAGTGCCCACAGGTTAATAAAACGTAATAAATTATATCAGAGTGTGTGGGAGCTGAAATTCAGTTTAAAAAACAGTCCTCAATTTTTCCTCTTTTCGTGCGCTTTCCAATTTGATCCGGAATTGGAGGGCCACAGGTTTGTCAGTCAACGACTGTTAAGTTTCACTCTTGTTAAACAAAGTCGATTTATTTTGCTTATTTATTTATTTTATTTATATTTTAACACTTCTCTGAATTCCCAAAACACGTTTGAAGCGATTTTCTTCTCAGCGGTTGTTCCCCAAAGTCATCTACCGAACAGACCATTTTTTTCTGTGCGCTCTGTTTTCTTAGACTGTATATTTTCACTATCAAAGGGCGAAGATTACTTATTGAATTAATTTCAACTGCATATAAACATTCATGTTACCCGATTCGTTAACTGTGATGGTGCTTACCTTTTTTTACTACCTTGTTTTTTTCTGCGAGAAAGCAAGCAAAAAGTTGATGTTAGTATTATATAATGCCTAGAGCAATGAAAGCTGTTTAGAATCAAAAAACGAAAAATGTAGTGTAGCTCGTGATTCTGGTTAAATCTTTGGATAATTCAACTTACTGATTTTAATTCAGTACTTGGTATCGCCATTTGCATTTGGGACTTAATACTAAAACTAATATTAGAGTCCACAAGAGAGTTGCAAATGTATTACTCCTGCTAAACGACAACTAAACACAGTTTTAACTCTATCGGTCACTGAGGGCAGCAGTGGATCAACAAACGATCAGAACTTTAAGGGAACGAGTGGTGTTATAACATTAATACTTCAAATTGCTCCAAACCTCTCACAAAATCCAGATAAATGTGTAAAATCTTATAGATCTCAACTATTTTCCAGAATATTGACTTAAATTTCGCGCTTTTACCCTTGCAGTTTCCCGGTGGCCGCCATCTTGGAATACTAAATGATCTATGGGATTGATGATGCTTTACGCTCCCCGTTGGGATTTTTGTAACAATTTGTCGTGTTTCCTATGGCGAAAACACGCTTAAGTGTGCCACGTACGATGTGTCTATGTAAGCTTAATAGGACTGACACTGTTAAGGTTATTTTAAAGTTAGGTTAACTGTTTTCAGTTTTCAGGTAAAGGTTTTATTGCGTTAACGTTCGTAGAACGCCTTCATAAATTTGTTAGGCAAGCGAAATCGAGATTTTGGTGGACTTCCAAATAGTCTCGCCTCTTGAAATTCCGTAGCGGTCCTGTGTAAGAGTGCTACGGTACACTGGTCCATGTGACTTCATCTGTCGAACAAGGTATCTCTACGTTTCTATGTTCGTTCTTTTGACGCTTTCTTTTGTTGAGTCGTGGAGTGTGGGCTTGGATTCCTTTTCCCGTTCTAACGTTGATTATTGCTTTTGAAAAGGAGTAGTGTAATGTTCAAAAATCTTTCAGGCTGTATCAATCAAAGTTGAGAGAAGTGTGCACGACCACACAGATCGATGTCACACTATCGCGATTTGAGTTAACCCTGATCAGCTGTTGCACCCAGTGGCCATCGAGCCTTACAGCCGTGATATGCGGCCACGAGTAATTCAACCCATCGAGTTTTTTTGCTTGGCGACGGCTTCAAGAAGTGATGTCTTTTTCTTTATACACTGCCGAGCCATTCAGCTCGGCGACAATATTGGAGCCATGTGGTCAGCCCTTATAATCACAAAACTGAAATAAACCTAGTTCTGTAGGTTGGTTTTTGGTCGGTCAGTCACCGATTTATGGCAAGATTACACCAGCTTGGTCAAGCGAAATAAGTTCAACCAATTATATCACTAGCAAATTCAGTTCTGTGGGTATTGCACATACTCTTATTCAAGCTTTGATGAATGACACGTTTTAAGCTTTGACATTTGATACCTTGCATCATGCACAAAGTGATGTTATCAGTAACGGTTTTAAACTTGGAAAACAAACTCTTATTGTTAAAGTTTTGATATTTGACAGCTTGACTCGTGCACTAACTAGTGTTTTTAGAATTCTACTAATATACTAATGCAAATGCGGTAATCTGATTTGCTAAACCATTAAACACTATCAGCCATTAGTGTGTAGTGGCTGAAGGTCGTCTGGAAAATGACGACGTTTTTGCGTTTTTCCAAAGTGTTGGAGGAACATTTTGATGCATATGGATAATTAAATTCCTGAGGAGTCTAAACGAAGGACGTTTACGGTTTCTTGACTTTTAAAAAGGTTGAAATTATTGAAAAAACTGATGCACGCGCAGACAGCTTCAATTTTAAATGACAATTTAATCCGAGCGATCACTTTCAGGCGCAAAGTTTAATAACACGTCAAGAAATAATTGGAAACCGTTATTTGCAGTAAATTTTAGTAAGAATTCTACTAAAACAATTAGATTAATCGCTCTCGATTTCCATTTCTTCGGCCTCATCAGCTATCACCTCATAGAAATCTCGAGCTCATAATCTAATTGTTAATCATTACTAGTTACTATTATTACTTATTTTTATA
This sequence comes from Orbicella faveolata, assembly GCF_042242905.1. Classification (NCBI taxonomy): domain Eukaryota; kingdom Metazoa; phylum Cnidaria; class Anthozoa; order Scleractinia; family Merulinidae; genus Orbicella; species Orbicella faveolata. The sequence continues at coordinate 11,796,149 of NW_028301577.1, read as the reverse complement.
TAGCTGTGTCTCACAAGGACTGGGAACTACCGAATTCACGAATTTGATTGGCTGAAATCGATATTGACCGCGGTCTAGACTTTCCCATCTAGACCGGCATCTAGACCGGTTTCATTTTGCGTTGAAAAAGTAGCAAACTAAAATACAAAAATGTTCACCATTTTCTTTTATTTTCTTCTCAATCATTTATGGAAGTGCCAAAAAGCCTGATAACAACAACAACAACAACAAAAGTAAAGAGGACGAGAAAATTTCGGCAGGTTTAAGTTAAACTCATCGCTATTCGCAAGCAAAATGTCAGCAAACCAGTTACATTAAACGAATCAAAGTTTTCTTCTCCGTGAGCACCCACAAGGCTTTTACTGAAGAGATCGTGGTCTTCCGTTATGAGATTGCTTATTTAGTAGTTTTCCACACAGACTACGAATATTCCCTCACTTTTCTGAGGTTTAGTCTTGGGATCAGCCGCGTGGGGATGAGCAAAGAGCTGCGACAAAAATCATGCTCGCCCGTATCGCGTCTCCGCGCGTCTCCTCGTCCTAATGGCGGGCTGGTCACGTTTCTCTCGCTCCCTAATAATCTATCTCTTAGTTGGTTTAATCGCTGTCCAGTTCTTCAATAATGCTTCCAAACTGCCTATGCATGATAGGCTACAGATTCTATCGACATCCCAGAACCTAAACCGACCTAAAATCGACTCTGCACCATCCGAAACGAAGTCAAGTTCCAAATCATCTTCTAAAATGGCGCCGACGTCGAAGCTAGTCCTTGCCGCGAAACTTCTGAATATCACACTAGCTGCAAACCTAGTACTCCTGGCTAACGATGTGTCTTCAAATCCAGGGCCTGCAACATCACTGCCTTTCGAAACGAAAGGTCTCCGGGCATTTCACATCAACATCTGTAGTCTGAGGAATAAGATGGACGAGTTGCGGCTGTTTTGTGACAAGTTCAAACCTCACGTCCTGTCCCTTAATGAAACTTGGCTGGACGACTCTTTCTCGGATGTCGAGCTTTCTCTCCCTGGGTATCAGCTAATGAGAAGAGACAGAGACCGCCATGGGGGTGGTATAGCTGTTTACATAGCAGATAATTTGAGTTTAAATCGCCTCGATACTCCCGCCGACAATATCGAAGCTCTTTGGTTTGAGTTATCACAACCGAACAGTAAAAAGATCCTGTTTGGGGCTATTTACAGACCACCAATCCTCGACGCTTCGACATTGACGGACAGCTTGGAGGAAATGTTAAATAACCACGTAAATGAAAGTCTCGAAACTGTTCTACTTGTTGATTTCAATTTTGATTATACTTCACCAAATGCGGCGACAAAAAATTTCCAGCGCATTGCAAACTTATTCAACTTGAAGCAGCTCATTACCGACCCTACCAGGATTACTCAAAATTCTAGAACTCTTATTGATTTATTTTTTACTTCAAAGCCTGAACTTTATGTATCTGGAGTATTACAGATCGGTTTTTCCGATCACTAGGCCATTTTTGGAATTAGGAAACTTCACAGAATACCGCTTCCACCGCCAAGGATTGTTGAGGCCAGGAATTATAAACATTACGACCCCGCTTTGTTTTGCGAGGATCTAAACAGCATCCCATGGGATATCTTAGAACTTGACCAAACTCCTAATGATGCGTGGCAGTCATTCAAAGACCTATTTCTCACAGCGGCCGATGAACACGCGCCCGTTGTCACGCGCCGTGTCCGCGGAAGATCCGTGCCATGGCTAACGCCAGAAATAAAAGACCTCATGCACCAGCGTGATCATTAACACAAAAAAGCGATGTCAACAAACAAAGAGCTTCACTAGAGCAACTACAAAAGATTACGTAATGCTGTGAACACAAAAATGCGTAAAGAAAAATGTTGTTATTACTCCAGCCAGCTCTCAAATGATCAAAGCTCGAAAGAAATGTGGCGAACACTAAACAAGATCTTACCTAAACAAAAGAAATCTGGGTCCGGAGGATCAGAAACAATGTCGGCAACGAACTTTAACAAGTTCTTTTCATCAATTGCAAAGAATCTATGCAGCGTCTTCAAAGACCATACCTTGCCAAGAATTTTAGCCCCCAGAGTTAACAATGACTTTACTCTGCAAGAAGTTAGCGCCAGTTTCGTGCGCCATGAGCTGTCAAAGCTAAAATCATCCAAAGCTACCGGGCTTGACAAAATCCCCGCAAAACTCCTCAAAGACGCATCCTCTGTAATAGCCAAGCCAATCACTTATCTCATAAACCTCACAATTTCGTCTGGTTAAATCCCATCTCAGTGGAAGGAGCCTAAAGTAACTCCCATTTTTAAGGCAGGAAAAAAGGATGACGAGAACAGCTATCGTCCGATTTCAGTTCTCCCCCTCGTTTCCAAGGTCATGGAACGTGCGGTCCAAGTTCAACTGTTAGCATTTTTTGAGGTTAACAAAGTTCTATCGGTATATCAATCCGGCTTGCGTAAGAAGCATTCTACCGAAACCGCGGTTGTCCACTTGGTTGATCATATATTAGAACACATAGACAAACAACAGTTGACTGGCGCTGCCTTTATTGACTTAAAAAAGGCTTTTGATCTTGTTGACCACAAATGTCTCCTTCACAAGCTAGAGCACTATGGAGTTAGAGGGCACAGTCTCGGCTGGTTCAGAAACTATCTCACCACCCGCTCGCAGCGAGTTCAATATGGGAAGGAGTTATCATCCAGCCTTCCTCTCGACTTCGGTGTTCCTCAGGGTTCCTTGTTGGGGCCTCTATTATTTGTGATACACATAAACGATTTGCCTCAATGTTTACTGCACTCGTCGATTAGCATGTATGCGGATGACACTGTTATCTATTATTCTGGATCTGAGGTTAGCAACATCAGGGAAAATTTACAAGAAGACCTCAACCGTGTTGAGCAGTGGTTGGTGAACAGTAAGCTAATACTAAACCAGAGCAAAACCAAAGGGTTACTCTTTGGAACAAGACAACTGCTGCAAACCACCTCAGACTTTGTCCTGCAGATTCAAAGCAAGGACATAGAGAGAGTGACGAAGTTCACTTACCTTGGGACTATGCTCGATGAACAGCTTCACTGGAAAGAGCATATAGACACTACTGGTAAAAAAGTTAATAAGCGTCTAGGACTTCTAGCACGCATACGATCTTGCCTCACTCTTAAAGCAGCGAAGTGTGTCTACAATACCCTTATTGAGCCAATCTTAAGTTATACTGACACTGCTTGGGGTGAACTGTCTGTTGGCTCCAGCAAAAGTCTGCAGCGGTTGCAAAACCGTGCTGCCCGTATCATTCTCAAGCGTGACTCTTCTAGAGATAATTTTAATGTTTTAGGGTGGACTGACTTAGAAACGAACCGTAAAATCCACAAATGTGTTTTAGTTTTTAAATGTTTGCATAACTTAGTTCCTCAATATTTAAGTAACCATTTCATTAGGAACTACAATGTACATGGTTACAACACTCGAAGGAAGGCTGACCTCCATCTACCCAAACCCAAACTTAGCCTTGGCAAACGTACTTTTAGATTTTCTGGCACAGCCCTTTTTAATTCACTACCTTGTAAAATCCAACAAGCTGTATCACTCTCCTCTTTTAAAAATCTTGTCAAAGCCCATTTTATTTATAGCACCTAATTTATGATATCTATTTTTTTCCCTATCAGTTCATGCTTGTAACTCGTTTCAATTTTTTTAAACTCTTTTTATATAACTATTTCAACTACTAGACGTTAGTTTTTTTTAACTCTATTTTTATAACTATTTTATACTATTAGACGTTTTATATTTTTAGAAATTGTATTTAGCAGGGCCCCTCTGGATACCAGCCACTGTGCTGAATGGGCCACCCTGCATAAATAAAGTTTTACCTACCTACCTACCTGCCATAAAATAAACATCTTATTAATCGAGTTAAGTCGGTCTGTATGGGAGAATCTTGACCTCGGTCGTGTGTACAGACCTCACCGCGTTCGGTCTGTACTCACGACCTCGGTCAAGATTCTCCCATACAGACCTCCAGCTCGGTTAATAAAGAGCTAATTAATATGAGGTACGAAGAAATGTGAAATAAAGTGCTGTTGCTGTTGTTGTTGTTGTTAAGGTTTCATGGTAGGTGAATTTTTACGAAAAATGTGAAAAATATTTTTTCGCTGTTCAAATTGAAAGGACTGGAATAAATATTTTGCAAAAAGAATGGTAAAAAAAGCTTTTTTACATTTAAGTTAAAGAGGAAAATTATTTTTGAATCTCATAAACCCCGTACGGCGCGTTGACGTGACACCTCTAAATAAAATTCACCGCCAGTTGTCACGTGTAAAGCGAACTGCGGTGTGATATTTCATTTGTGCACGCGAACTGTTCTTGATCTGGTTCTTTCATCGCAAGCATTAGGACGAAAACCCAAGAAAACTTCTTGCCCATTTTCGTCTTCCAAGAAGCCGGAGAGACGAAAATCTGGTGGAACCCACAGGTTCAACGTCGAACAAGATCCGTTGGCGCTGAGCGACCCACGGTAGCACTGTAACCAAGAAGAGTGGTTAAAGGAACTCGAAGACACTAGTGTCACTAGTCCCACCAATGAAGCTGAAGGACAAACTACAACAAGTACTAGTGGCACGGAATTGCTGGAGAACGGACGCGATTCCGAAATTTCCACAACGAGAGAGTCAAGCGCAGACGTGGACTTCGAGATTTCCTCTTTTGTCTTCACGAGGCATGGTTTCAAAAAACTGTCCGGGGAACGAAGAAGCCTAAACTTGAGCAACATAATACCAATGCCGCCGACAAAATCTTCTAAGTTAAAGAGCTCACGGCAGTTTAAATACAAACCTGTATAAAGCTCGACTTATTATTTTCTCGCTTCTCGGACGATTTCAATGCGACGGGAAATTGTGGAGGCCTGTTTATTTCAAGTTGTCATAAGCCATTGTTGTGGTACACTGACCCATGCCGACATCTGTTAGTGTGGAGGGAATTTTTAACACCTAATCATACCAATCTCATAAAAGGTTTTTCGTCTTTTTCTCAATAAAATAAAACTGCATATAACGATGAACATTTTTAGTTCGTTTACGGACGTCTTCCGACGGAATTGGCTGAAAATCGACAGGTATGTTCCAGGATGCCTCCTTCGAAAAAGTGTCTCGGGCTTTGTTTAATTTCGCTTCCGTTTGAAAGTTATGGCCTCTTTAGTAGAAGGAAACGTCCGCATTGAAAATATCAAACTTTAGGAGGGTGTAGAAAAAAACCAACCCACATCTGGAAAATCGCAGACACCCTTTTTGAGGGTGATGTGTGAGAAAACATTTCTGATGTTAATTGCGCCGCTCTGATAATTCACGCGCGGAAGCGAACCAGCTTAAGCGAAGCAGCGTTTCTGGGTATTTCTTTTAATTTCACTGCGACAATAACATTTTGGAAAATTTCAAAGATATGATTGTATTCTGTAACTATTAAGCTTTCAGAAAATGTATAGGTTGATGAGGTTTTCTTTCAAAACGCCAGCGTATAAGAGCGTGATCTCCGAACACTGTCAATCCACCTACCATAATACCTTGAGGCTCTACTTGTAAAAAGAGCTGAGTGTAACAGTTTTTCTCTACCAATCATTTCTATTAACTCTCTTAAAATTGCGGTCAAGGAAAGATCTACTTTCGAACAGAACAGGCACAGTAAACCATCTCGAATTCCTATTCGTGCAGTGGGCAATTCGCTTTTTAACGCTTCCACCGTTCCGTTGTTTGGAAATACAGAAAAACAATAATCAGTTTTGGCAATTTTAATTTAAAATGAACTTAACTCGTGACCACAGGTTATCAAAGTGCAATCAATGTGAAATTCAGTTGAAAAAATAGTTTAAGAATCAGAAAGCGAAGAGGATTAGGTATTGAACTGCAACTTCACCTCTATACAAACTCTCATGTTAACGGTTCTGTTACCGGCGGTGGTGCTTACCTTCATCCGAACTTGAGTCTGCGAGAGAGCAAACGAAAAGTTCGCGTTAGTTTTTGATAACGGCTGGGGTAACTAAAGTCAGTGAACGTAAAATGATGATTGTGACGATGAACCAAATTATTAGTTCCAAGAAAAAAGACTATAGAAAACGCCACTTGCAAACAATACAAGTCTAGATGACTGTGGAAAGGTTTATCTACACGTAAATGGAAAGGTATATAAATCTACATATTCACCCTTTGTTTTTTATGCTTAAAAATCCAATTGACACTTTTCAATGTTGCCAAACCGAAAATAAGAGCCTATTTTTTTTAAACAGAAATTTTAGCGCACGAAAACAATTGTACTCATTGCCTTCTTGGCGAAAAACTTCAACATTTGCACAAACAGCTTCAAAAATAAAAATAAAATGGGTAAATATAAGTGATTCAAGGAAAGCACTTGAGAAGGGTGGTAGTGGGGGGTCTTCTTATATTGGACTATATGGAGGGAACGCTTCACCAGAAAAGGGTACCTTCTCCTTTTTCAGGCTAGAGGTATTTATACGGGTAGGAATATCACGAGCTGAGGTATAGAAAAGGTTTAGTGGTTACGTTGCCGTTCGTTAAAAGTCATCGAAAAGACGTTATGAATGCTGCAAAAAAAGGCAATTGCCGTTCGTGTGGCTGATGTCCAAAGTATCTTTCGACTTTCACCACAACGAGAACTGGATAACACTGGGGATCTGTTTATCTAGGGATGTCGTTGCTCAACTTTATTTCACGGGTAGAAAACGGTGAAGCAGTGTTTTTATTCTAGATATAAGAAAGAGGTACCATTTTCGATGGAAGGTATATAAAAGAGGTATCTTTTTTTATCAAAAGTGGTATACAAAAGGGTAAGGGTTTGGAACTCAGAGCTGAGCATCCCCCTATAAAGCACCTCTGGGGACTTACCCAAGTTCATAGTCTGGACTTACCACTGTTTCTGTCCATGTGATATTCTTTTTGGCTCGTTAATCAGCCGTCGTCAGCCTGAGTGAAGGTAAGAAATCTCTTCAATTAATTCAACGACGAAGAGCACGGAACGTACTTATAAAGTTATGTCAAATAATTTACTAAGGGGGCATGGGGATTTGCGGTGTTGCGGCGTTGATGTTTTTTTAATGCGGTGATGCGGTGAATAAAATCTCAACTTGTGGTGTTGCGGTGACCTCAAACCCTACGGTGTGCGATGTTTGTGTTTTTCACGCTGCGGTGTTCGGTGAAATGAAATTGTTTGGGGTGCTGCGGTTTTTTGATTTACCTTTCTAAAATCTAAATTTGACCTAAATTTAGTATGTAAACTTCGTTAATCCATGCTTGTTTATGACAAACACGTTGAGCTCGAGGTTAATGATTTGTAACAAAATACAGACCATCACTGTCTAGTCAATCTTCGATATGCTTCGGCTGCCAATCCGAAGCTGTTTTCATTTATACGTAACTTGACAAGTAACTCGACCTCTGCCACCCGGAGCTCAGTGTTCGGTCAAGCGGTGTTGGACACGGTTCATGTGACAGTATTCGACCAATCATATGTCGTCTCAGCCGGAGTAATGGCGGACACATTTTTCGTTGCGAATGGAGAGTAGGTTGTCGTTTCTCGACCGATTTCTGCACTCATCATGAAAATCAAACGAAACTTTTCTAGGAGCTGCTAGTGTAATATCTAGACCAGTTATTTGCAAAGCCTCAAGTGCAGGTAAGCATATTTTGCATCAGAACTGGTGTTCGGTAGACACGCGAAGGAGCGAGGACAGAAACAATCCTGGAAATTCTGGAAGCGCCAAGGCCGAATATAATGTACTATTGACTACGCAGCGTTTTTCTACGAAAAAAAATAAAAGGTGGCGAAAACTACTGGCCACAAAATATATTCAGATGTCGCGTCGGCAGGGAAGAAAGAAGGCTTTTTAAGCTAAGGAAGCTTTGTAAATTACGTACGTTTACTATTTTATTTTTTGCTTTTGCTATTCGGCTTTGTTTATAGGTCATTCTGATACCGGTCTATACCCGCTCTAAAGTCGTGCGGCTTTCTTGACCTTCTATTTTTTCACACGAGTATCGATATCGAGCACAAACGCAGCTAGCTCCGGAAAGCAATACTTTCAGTCAAGATAGGGCTTCAGTCAGTGGGTTTATCACACCAAGAAAAGTGAACGAAGTAAAAGAAGAGAGGGATCGGGGGTAAAGGCCATCTCTCGAGGCCCCTCTCCTTTTCTTCGTCCGCTTCCTAGCTTTGCGCAAGGTTTCTTCACAAGAGCAAGAAAACTGATTTACAGCCATCAGCAGTATTGACAAATGCGCAATGTAAAGCGTTGTGATGTGTTTATTCGTGGAAAATCGTTGAGGTATGAAAGCATTATTTTAAGTGTAGATGAACGAATCATGGCGCTAAAAATACGTGTTGCGGTGACGTTGTTTCGTTGCCTTTTCTCGCGGTGATGCGGTGTTGCGGTGTTCAGAATCCCCCCATGCCCCCCTCTTCAAGCTTGTGGACTTTCAAAGACCAGATTGGATGTGTAGCCCTTTTAGCCTCACCTTCAAGTTCACCGGGCTGGTAGAGATAGCGAACATTTAAGTTGAAGGGGAGCTTTTTCTCGTCCACGCCAACAGACCTTAATAAGTATGGAGTGGAAGGTTTTGCCGCAACACCTTCCTCTTTGTTTGCGACAGCAGGTTTTTTGCCAGTTAGGCGGGTGACTTCTTTGTTAAGAGCGCTAACAACTTCAGGAAGCCTTTTGACCTACGCAGTCGACCGCTGGCCTGACGGCAGAAGCATTTCCACAGCATACTGATGACCGAACAAGCGCTCGGCGAGCGTGCGTTTAAAACGTTCAATGATAACTTGGTCTCCTGGAATGTCAGGGCGCCCGCGGCGAATGTATGTTTTGTGGTTTTCCATTTCTTTGGTCACAATTCCCACAAACTCACGCCCTGGATCAACCTGCAGCAGCTGAGGCCACGTAAAAGGGCTGCGCTTATAAATCGATTGAAAAGCTGTCGCAACTTCAGCGGAGTCTTTAGAGGTCATCAGAGGCTCGGCTTCCTTGTAACGGCTGGCAACGTCGACAACAGTCAGCGCGTATTTGTAAACTTTGCGACCGCGTGGAAGCTTGTCGCGTGACAGAAAAAGAAGGTCGGCGTGGTGGACCGTGTTAGGATATGATACGTCGAATTTTGGGCGAGTAGTGTAGCGCAGTGCGGGAAGATAGCGAATCTACCAAAGAGCTTGTTTGATAAGCCACAGCTTGGCAGTTTCTTCAGAGACTTTCGCGGCTTCTGCTAATTTTTTGATAGCAGCGATGCCTTTCCAGTAGCCCTTGTGGCTCTAGTAGACTTTGGTGAGCTTAGAATCCATTCTTATTCGAAGAACAGATATATAATACACTGAAAAGTTCAAAGAAAACGAAAAGCTGCATAGCCGAGAGCGAGCGTGCTGCCGCCCACAAAAAGCAACTCGTCTTGTTTCTGCTGCTCACCGGGCTAATGAAAGTTAGAGAATTGGGGTTCTTTAGGAGATGTTATTGGCTGGTTTCTGGGTGTGCCTGGTTATAGAGTTCGAACGCGTAATCGGTGTTCGTAAAGTTCTGCTTCGCTTTTTCTTTGATTTCCCTGTTGGTTTCGATCCAATCTAGAAGCTTGGTGCGGTCACGCGTGAATTTGGCGTAGGCCGCCTGATAAGCTTCAAGGGCTTTGTCACGCCCCTCTTTCTCTTCTAATGCGCCCTTTCCGTCGTCGCCGGGCAAATACTTTGCAAGATGGTTGCCGCCTGTGAAAGTAGTGGCGTTGAGAACTGCGCCTCCGATCATCATCGCGATACTAGCCCTTTGGGCATATATCAATATGCCTATTTTTTTTAACTTTTTGGGAAAATCTTCTGGCGCTGCCTGCCATGACAGCGGTAAACTTTGCATAGTTCATGAAACTGCTGCTGGGGTCAGAAGTGAAGTTCTCTTTCACCACTTTTTTGGCAATCAAGCCGATGCTAGCGGCTAAGCCAGTCAGAGTTGCAGCATCCATGATCGTTTTTACAAGCATGTTGTCAGACATCGTATAATAATGCTGAAAATTTTTAATTATTCAAAAACGTTTAATCAGGTTGGCGTCCTCCACGGTGAACGGCGCAGGAATGAGATGGCAGACCGTTCTGAAAACCTTTTCGTTGAAGTTTATCCACGTGAAATGTCCGCATTGTTGCATACAAAAATAGAGGAAAAGTTCAATTAAGTTCAATCCATAGGGCGGATGCTTTTTCTTTGAGGGGGCTTCTTCGCATGCGGGGCATCCCGTGGCTTGCTGAAAACAGCAGATTTTATCTCTTCACGTTTGTAATAAAGCCCGACAATTGAAACGCCAATGCTGATGACAGTAAGCCGATTATTATTATTATTATTATTATTATTATTATTATTATTATTTTGCCTTGTTGTTTTCGATTATGACAGCAGCCTCAGACGCTTCTTCTTTTTTTTTTTTTGTGCTTCGCGAGCCAGTCTTGTTCTCTCAGCGACGACCTTGTCCGCAGCCACTCGCTTTGGGTTTTTTGCTGGTTTAGTGGTTGGAATTTTTGAAGCCACCTGACCGTGCATGACTGCGGGCTGCGTGACTGCTGCCGCAGGTTGCGTTGCCGCTGGTTGCGTGGGTGCAGGTTGCGCTACCGCGGCCACAATTTTGCGTATTCAAAGGTTGTGGTGCCTCAACTGAATCCGACATTGCATATACTTTATTACTAAAAAATATTTAATTGGGATTGGTCGGCAATTACAAACAAATGCTAACTAATTATTCAGCAGTTGCTGACGGTTGCTCAGGTTTTTGTTGCTCAGCACTGAAATCGATATGTTTTATTGTGACCAGCACCGCGTTGGCCACCGCGAGCATCCGCCCACATCTCAACGCAAGGCAACCCGCTACCGCAGACAACTCTTTAGTGATTATGTAATCATTTTTGAGCTCATTCTGCAGCGCGGCACCATCTTTAAACCGCGCAAATGTGCCAACCGCTTTCATGACCAACATCAGAAAGCTTTCAATCAAGGTTTCAGTGGTCTTGTCGCCCACGTAAGTCTCGCCCCATTTGTAGTGCTTTTCCACATCTTTGTCGCTCAATAATAGTGTGTCAGCTGTACGCCGACGGCTTCTTTTGCTTTGCCTGTGGAAACAAAAATTGCCAGCTGTTCACGAAGAGCTGGAATGTCAAGACCGGGGACAGTCACAGGGGCGCTTGAAGGCTCAGATTCCAGCGGCTGAATTATCACTGCCAGCTCAGGTTCAGCTTCCAACAAATTCTTAACGTCAGCCATGCACAAGAGCATATGTATTGTGATTTTTTCCTTTCAATTCAGAAACAATTCAATCCCGAAGGGGAAACGAAGAGAGAATACAAGGTGCGCTCTTTCAGCTTTGCAATCAGCTGCTTGAGGTCATCTTGAGTAAGCTCACCAGCGTATTCTTCAAAGATGGCCTTAGCTTCGTGGTCTTGGCCGACGGCGTGTAAAAGAACACGATCGCAGCCACATTCTCTAGTAAAGGCTTCGCGATGCTGGAGAGCTGCCGGGTCAGCACCCACACGCTGATGCCTGCGTGGCGGGCAGAAAAACCGAGCTTGATAAGCTCGCCGGTCCGCCGTTTCACGTCTTTTGAAGCTGCACAGTTATCAAAGACAATGAGATTGTTAATTCCTTCAAAAAACATACTCACCGCTTTCAACCAAAATTCTCGTTGTACTGCTTGCAGATAAAACAACCGCGGGTCTCTCTCAGCGAATTGAAGCGGTAAAGGGTCTTGATATAAGCGAATGTCGGGCAGAGGAAGTAGTATATAGGGTAGTCGGCAAATACTATTTCGCAGAGGGAGAAGTATTTCCTCATTTTGAAACCGCCAGATTTAAGTCCGAAGCTCGCAAGCTCGCTTCGGTTAAACCAGGGAGTTGCAAAACGGGAAATACTTCTCCCTCTTTGAAATAGTATTTGCCGACTACCCTATATACTACTAAGGGGAGGGAGGGAGGGAGGGGCGCAATTGGAAACAAACGAGCCCGCTGTTATACCGCCCGAGCCGCTATGTCTCGAGCAACAAACAAGTGCGCGTGGCTGATGCGGGGCCGGAAAGAAAGCTGCGGGAAGAGTTGTGTCGGGGGCTGTACGTATTGCAGGCAGCATAAATACCAGCTAAAGAAAGGAATGAAGATGCTAGAGCCGTGTAGAGGCTGCGGTGTCGGGCTTTTGTGCGATTACCGCATATGCAGACCATGCGGCGGGAACACGCTAAAACAGCGGCTTGCCCGCAAGCGCAAAAAAGCAAAGGAAACTTTTGAACTTGTTTTGTTCGAGCTGAAAGAAACACAACAGTTAGGGAAATGAATACTTGTGTTATACAAAAGGAACTATGGCTTCCAGAAACCAAAGGTACGAAGAAAGACTGGAAGAAGAACTCGCAAAAATAGATCCAGCGGCATTGCAGTATTTGGAGCAACTTCTTGCAGAAAACGCTCCGGCGGTAAGAAAGGTTGTCCAGAACGTGCTGGATGAACCAATTTCTCAAGAAACGCAGAAGAGTTTGCAAAACCCCTTACTCCCAAAGCCTTACCATCCAAGACCCCCTCCACGCCAAAGAAAGTCGAGAAAAACGCAAGCTCTTCTGAGGGAGTACGACCCCTTCCCTGCGCGGAAAACTCGAACATTGACAGACTACCAGAAGGAGATTCTGGATCTGTTCGATGGCGCAGAGAAAGAAGGGGAAGAGAGTACAGGCCGGCGTTTCATTCGATGGCGCCTCATCAGAGGTCTGGGGAGAAACCTAACAACAGACTTTAGGTCGAGGATACGTGAAAGAGTAAGCACATCGTTCTATCTGAGGCACGTTTTCGCGTACCAGTTGCGCAACATTGAGGATGGAACGATTATTGTTTACTACTCGAACCCCAAGGGCTCACAGTGGTTTAACAAACTGGAAGACGCGGAAAAATGGCTTAACCGCCAGGAAGAACTGCGTCTCGACAATGAAAAAGTCGACAGGCCCAACACAAAGTGGGTGTTCGAAGCCTTTTTCAACGTAGACCTGAAGGTTGTGATTGACAGGCAGCCGTTGGTGGGAACAGGGCCTTTGCCTGACTGGCTGCGCAACCTTGCCCAAAGCCGGGCAATGGTATCTTTGGACGTGTATAACGACAACCTGTGCCTATGGCGGTGCATCGTTGTGCACTGAGGGGCGCGCACAGACCGTTGCACAAAAGAAGCTCGAAATCTCGCCCAGAGTTTCTACAAACTAAAGACCAGTCTAGAGAACTTCGCAAAAACGTCTCTTGACGAGTTGGAAAAGGTCGAAGCCCATCTGAATGAGGGCTCACCGGTCTCATCTTGGTTTGGAATCCGTGTTTACGAGCCTGAGCGTCTGGAAAATGGAGAAGTGGTTTGGCACCTCAGAATAAACCCGAACCCCAAACTTAAAAAGATTTTGACGATAGGTGTCTACGAAGGCCACGCTTTCTTGATAAAAGACATCGCAAGGCTGGCGAAAACCTATGCATGCACGCATTGCGGGCAGAGATTCACACAAGCGTGCAGTCTCAAACGGCATCACGAAACCTGCAGCGCGGGAAAAAACGGTAATCTTTTGCCCGGGGACAAAAGTGGAAGCCCTGCAGACAGCTTTCGAGAGAGTGATGTACCCAAAAGGCTCAACGTCGAACCAATCGATTCTGTGGCTGGAGCGAGAAGCGAAGCAACGGGGCATCCACATCCACCACGCAATGTGCGGGCACGGGGGCGAGAGATGGCTTCCCCGAGAAGGCGGGAAAATGAAGTCTTCTCCTGTTGACGGGTACAACCACGAAACGATGACGGTGTTCCAATACCACGGCTGCCTCTTCCACGGATGCCTAAAATGTTACCCGCGCTATCGAGAACAGATGGTTGTAACTAACAGAAAAACACCCGAACAATTGTACCAAGCCACCATGAACCGTACCGCATTTCTGCGGAAACTCGGCTACGAAGTAATCGAGGCATGGTCTTGTGAAGTTGGGCTTCTTAAGGGGGAACTCCCGAGGAAGCAAACGAAAACTTACCCGCACGCTATCTTGTATGATTTCGAAGCGTATGGAGACAAAAACTATCGGAAAGAACCGACAGGAGCGTTAACGATAGAAAACGCGCACGTGCCAATCTCTGTGAGCGTTGGGGACACTCTTGAAAGAGAGCCCACCCACATCTGCGAAAGAGACCCCGCGAAGCTGGTCCGCAAGTTCATGAAAGAGCTGGAGAGACGCGAGAAAAACATCCAGGACAAGGTGCGAGCGGAGTTTGTGCCAGAAGACATGCACCTGTTGACAAAAGACCAGCAGCAAAAAATCAATGAATGGTGCAACCAGGTTCCTGTCGTGGGCTTCAACTCAGGATCGTACGACCTGAATCTGATCAAAAACCACTTCGCCAGCTCTCTCACCGAAGTATCAAAAAAGGTCAAAGTGGCCAAGAAGGGGAACAAAACCATGTTCCTGCTTACCTGGGGGGCCCGTTTCCTCGATATTATCAACTACCTTGGACCGGGGACGAGCTACGACAAATGGGTGAAAGCCTACGGATGCGAGGCAGTGAAATCCTGGTTCCCCCACGAATGGTTTGACACCCCCGAAAAGCTTGATTACCCCGGGCTCCCAAAATACGAGGACTGATATTCGAAGCTAAAGGGCGAATACGTTCTCACGCGGGCTGAATGGGAGGGATGCCAGCGATTGTTCAAAGAAAAGGGCATGCCCACCCTCGCAGACTGGCTGCGTTACTACAACAATCTCGATGTGGCGCCCGGCCTTGAGGCTCTGGAAAAGATGAGAAGCTTCTACACCGAGAAGGGAATCGACATTCTGAAAGACGCTGTGAGTATCCCAGGCGTGAGTTTGCGTTATTTGCTCCGCGGGGTGGTCGAGCGCGGCGCAGATCTTTACAGCCCGAGCAAAGAAGCGTATGAGATGCTGAAAGAAGCTGTTGCCGGGGGGCCGAGCCTGGTTTTCACAAGGTACCACTCAGCTGGTGTCACGTGGATAAGGTCTCATCGAATATCAGAACCGCGTCTTTGCAAAAAAATCGTTGGTTATGACGCCAACGCCCTCTATCTTTCGACCATGCTCAAAGAAATGCCTTGCGGGAAAGAAAGGGTCGTGCACTATGACGACGAGTTCCAAGCGGAGGCGGCTCCTGTACTAACGCACAGGCTCAAAGAAGGAAATTGGTTCGGATTTGCCGAAGTCGACATCGAGATTCCAGAGCGCTTGCGGCCAAAGTTTGAGGAGATGTGTCCTTTCTTTTACAACAGAAAGGTGCCTGCCGAAGCTGTGCCGAAACATGTGGCCGATTACTTGGCTAGAACTGGCAGAAAGCGCAGAGACGGAAAAAAACTTGTGGGAGCGCTGTCTGCGGAACGGATGCTGGTGTACGCCCCTCTGCTGCTGTGGTACGTGAACCACGGGGCGGTAGTCACCAAGGTTTACAGAACAATCGACTACCAACTGGCCAAGATCTTCCCCTGGTTCGTGGAGCAGGTGACGGAGGCGCGCCGGACAGGAGACGCGGAGAAAAGCAAGGCGCTGCTCGCTGAAGTGTTCAAACTGCTTGGAAACAGCGTTTACGGGAAACTGATCGAAGCGCTGGA
The DNA here is from genome assembly GCF_042242905.1 of Orbicella faveolata. Lineage (NCBI taxonomy): Eukaryota > Metazoa > Cnidaria > Anthozoa > Scleractinia > Merulinidae > Orbicella > Orbicella faveolata. The sequence continues at coordinate 11,780,515 of NW_028301577.1, read as the reverse complement.
GCGGCAAACGAACGTGATTTATACAAAGGACGAGAAGGTGGTCGACAGAGCGCTACGAAGCGCGTATTTCGAAGACCTCGACGAGATCGGGCAGGCCTAAGAGCTGGAAAGCCGTAAGCCCCGGATCACAATCAGACGGCCGTTTCAGATTGGAATTGCTGTCTACCAGCTGGCGAAGCTGCGGATGTTGGAATTCTACTACGACTTTCTCGACAAGTATGTTGACAGAAGAGATTTTGAGCTGATCCAGATGGACACGGACAGCAACTACATTGCAATCTCCGGCGAGCGGCTCGAAGACATTGTCCGGCCAGAGCTGAAGCAAGAATTAGAGGTGGAAAAAAATCAGTGGCTGACTTGGGACAAGTGGAGCGGCCGGACCCCAGGCCTCTTCAAACTTGAGTTCGAGGGCCGCCGGATGATCGCCCTTTGCTCGAAGTGCTATTTCGCCGACGCTGGAGAAGGGGGCGAAAAAAAGAAGTTCAGCACAAAGGGGATGTCGAAAACGCAGAACGAGCTGACATGGCAGCGGCTCGAGGAAGCGCTGGAAGGCAGTAAGGATATGGCGACCAACAGAGGTTTCAGGATGCGGGACGGGCACATGATTACTTACGAGCAGCAGAAGCTGGGGCTGAGCGCTTATTACGACAAGCGGTGGGTGCTGCCCGACGGGATTCACACCGAACCAATCGAATTTCACCTTTAGTTCACGTCAGCCGGAGGAAGAGTAGTGTTTGGAGGGACAACGAGCAGTTCTTCAACCACGAAGCCGCGCTTGGGGCCGTCGCGCAGATAGTAGAGAACGGGTTGATCCGGTTTGGTAAAAGATCTTTCAATGCTGTAAACTTTCAAAGACCAGATTGGGTCTGTGGCTCTTTTTACACCGCCTTCAAGTTCGCCGGGCTGGTAAGGATAACGAACCTGGACAAGAGACGGGAGTATTTTTTCGTTTTTCCCAACAGGCCTTGAATAAGATGTCGACGGCCTTGCATAAACAGATTTTTCCTTGATGGCAACGGCGGGTTTCTTGCCGATAAGGCTTGTGACCTCGTTGTTCAAAGCCGAAACAACTTCTGGAAGTCTTTTGACCCAGGCAGTGGACCGCTTGTCCTCAGGGAGTCGCATTTCCACGGCGTACTGGTGGCCAAACAAGCGCTCAGCCAGGGTGCGGTTGAAACGTTCAACAATTGCCTGGTCGCGGTGAATGTCAACCCGCCCGCGCCGGATATAGGTTTTGTGCTTGTCCATCTTTTTTGTGACAGCGCCCATGAATTCGCGCCCGGGGTCAATCTGCAGCATTTCAGGCCATTTCAGAGGCGAGCGCTTGTAAATCTTCTGAAAAGCCTGGGCGACCTCATCAGAATTGTTCGAAGTCAGGGGTTCGGCCTCTTTGTAGCGGATGGCCACGTCGACAACGGTCAGCGCGTATTTGAAAACTTTGTGGCCACGAGGGAGCTTGTCATGCGGCAGAAAAAGAAGGTCCGCCTGGTGGACCTTGTTGGGTGTGGGAACGTCGAATTTCGGCCGAGGAATTCGCTTTGGCGCGGGGAGGAGTATCTGCAGAGCGCTTGCCTGATCAGCCACTTTTTTGCGGTTTCTTCAGGTAACTTGGCGGCCTCGGCTAATTTTTTTATCCCCGCGATTCCTTTCCAGTAGCCCCCGGGGCCATAGTATATCTTTGCGAGTTTGGCGTCTATAACGTTACACTATAAGTAAGGTGTAAAAAGGTTTAAAGGAACCGGAAGGCTGCGTAGCCCAGAGCGAGAGCGCCGGCGCCTACGAACATGAGTTCACCCTTTTTCTGCTGCTCGCTTGGCTGATAGAAATCTGAGAACTTGGGCTCCTTGGGGGTATCATCTGTTTGTCAGGATGCGCCTGGTTGTAGAGTTTGAAGGCATAGTCGGTGTTGGTGAAGTTCTGCTTGGCCTGCTCCTTTATTTGCGCGTTGGTCGCAATCCAGTCGAGAAGTTTGGTACGCCTCGAGAGCTTTGTCATGGCGCTTTTTTTCTTCAAGTGCAGCTTTGTCGCCCCCGCCAAGCGCCCTCGTCGGATAATTGCCATCAATAAAAGCCGCGGCGTTCACCACAGCCCCGCCAACCATAATTGCGATACTCGCCACGGTGTTATATAGCAGTCTTTTTTTTAAATCATTAGTTTCAAACGCTGTCAGGAATGATTTTTTGGTCCTCGAGGTACTTTTTGAGCTCAATGCTGCCCGCCATGACGGCGGTGAACTTCACGTAATTCATCGGGCTGCTGCTGGGATCAGAAGGGAAATTCTCTTTCACAACCTTTTTTGCAGCCCAGCCGGTGCCCGCGGCTAATCCCCTGAGAGTTGCGGCGTCAATGACGGTCTTGACAAGCTTGTTGTCGGACATGGTGCGTTTGATATAAGTAAAGAACGAAAGTTTAAAACAAAATTAATCTGACTTCCCCGCGGCTTCTTCTTCTTCTTTTCTTCTTATTTCTTTTCTTATTATTTCTTCTTCTTTTTTTCTTCTTGCCTTTTCTTCGGCCGTTTCACACATCATTATCTTGAGAAGATGCAATACTCTTTCATAACCCTTTTTGTTGAAGTCGTACCATACAATCCCTATATATACCAAAAATTGCTGCTGAAGAGATGAGAATCTGCGGAACGTCAACTTTCGGCAGCGCGATATACATTACACTCAAAAGTTTAAATCATTTTTTAAAATCTTTTTGGCTGTGTCGCGCGAGCAGGTTCTGGCTCAACAAGTGCGGGCTCAGGCGCGGGCACCGGCATTTTTTTGTCGAATGCGGGCTTGGCCATTGCCTTGAGCTCTTCACGTTTGTAATAAATCCCGACAAGTGAAACGACGATGCCGGCAACAGCAAGCCATTGTGTGGTGCTGAGGCTGCTATTCTTTTCTCCGCTGCACTTTGGGCTTTCGCCTTCTGTAGTCGGGGCTGGCTCAGGGGCCGCTGTGGCGGCTTTCTCCTTGTTTTCCGCGAGATAAGCCTCAGCTGCTTTTTTCTGTTGCTCCCGGGGCAGCCGCGTTCTTTCAGCAACCATTTTTCCAGCGACCACACGCTTGGGATTTTTTACGCGAGTAGTTGTTGCTGTCGGAGTTGTCGCTTGCTGTGTGATATCGGCGGCAGGTGCTGCCTGGGTCTTGCCCTGCGCCGTGATGGCAGGTGCGCTCTCGGATTGTTCGGTGGACATTCTGAAACAAATTATATTCTAAGCAAACGAAAAAAGTTTAATTAGTAACATTTCGTCAGTACTCCTCAGCAGTTGTTGATGAATGCTGACCAGTTATTCTGCAGTTGCTGAGCCGGGTACTTCATCAATGCCCTCAAGCAGATATCCGTGTTCATCACGAGAAGGATGGCTCTGCTCCGACAACTGTGGACTAAAATCAATATGTTTTGTGGTGATGAACATCGCGTTGGCCGCAGTAAGAAACCGCCCGGTTTTCTAAACAAGGTTGCCGGCCAGATTGGAGAGCTCTTTGTTTAAGATGTAGTCGTTTCTCAGTTCTTTTTGGTAGGCGTCAGTGTCTTTGATGTTAACGGCCATTCCGACCACTTTGGTTACAAGAAAAATAAAGCTGTCGATCAGGCTTTCTGTTGTCTTTGAGCCCACGTACGTCTCGTAGCGTTTGGTGTATTTCTCGACCTCTTTGTCGCTCAGGCGCTTCACCTGCTCGTGTGTTAACAGCACTCCGATGGCCTCTGTGGCTTTGCCTGTGGACACCAGCATGGCCAGCTGCTCACGAAGAGCAGGAATGTCAGGTCCGGAAGATGTTGGAACAAGGCCACCTGCGGGACCACTCGACGGCTCGGGCTCGGTTTGAAGAAAAGTTCATAACTTCTGCTAACGCGACCTCTTCTCCAGCCATTGTGCAAGGTTATAGACAGCTTTCATTTTTTTATTCAAAACAACTTTACCCAGTACGGGTGGCGAAGCGAGAACACAAGATAAGAGAACTTTCGCTCTTTCAGCTTTGAAACCAGACCTTTGTACTCATCCTGAGAGAGTTCGCCAGCGTAATCATCGAAGACGGCTTTCGTTGTCCTGGCCGAGGGGGTGTAAAAGAGGACGATCGCCGCCACGTTCTCCCGGAAGGAAGATGTAATGCCGGTCATCTTCTGGGTCAGCGCCCAAACGCTGATGCCCATATGCCGGGCAGAAAAGGCGAGATTCACCAGCTCGCCTGTGCGCCCTTTCACATCTTTGGAGGCCGCGCAGTCGTCGAGAATTATTAGCGTGTTGGTGCCCTCGGAAAGCCATCTCATGAGCTTCAACCACTTTTCCACGTCGTGCTGATCGCAGACTATCACATCCATTCTTGGATCGTTTTCGCCAAGCCGGTGGTAGGTCTTGTTGTGCGTGAACGTCGGGCAGATGAGCACGATGTAGTCGAACTTGAAGCGGAAAGGGCCGTAGATCTGGTCCACCACGAACCTCGATTTGCCTGAATTGGTCGGCCCCACAATGAGAGCGTTGAAGGGTATCTTGCTTGGGTCCATGTTCATATTCAATTCTGTACAGATTCCAGCTGTCTGTCCATAATGTTGAACTGGGAGTCGGCGATGACGAATACACGGCAGTTCACATTGCCCGAGCCTTCGGCTTTCCTCTCGATTTCCAGCTGGACGCCGTCTGTACTGTTCACAAGGCGCTTACCACTTCCATGCATTTCTTGGTCCGCCATTGAGCGCATATCAATCAGAAGCCCGAAATTATCTCCGGTGTAAAACTTTGTCGCATCCATGTGCTCGGTTTTATTTTTTCCTTCACAAAGAAGCGTTGCGCCTCTTCCCACATGTCCTTGCCTTCGACGCCGCTGTTGTAAATCACGTTGGGCGAGCTGTTGATCGTGACGCTGACTTTCGTCAGATCCGGGATGACGTGTTTTTCTGAATCTCTGGCGCCATCACCATACGGCTTGATGAACAGTAGCAGGATGGCTTTCAGTGACCTTTTTTGGGCGTCGACTTTGATGTTTTTCATCGTGTCGGTGTCTTTTTTGAAGATAACCACTTGGGAACGCATGACGTGGTCATGGGCGAACTCTTTTCCGCTGGAGTAAACGCTATACGCCTCGTCTGCCAGAGTCTTGCTGCGGATCATTTCGTACTCGAGCTGGATTTTGGTCAGCTTGTATTTCAGCTGGGTTGTATCGGAGCCCTTGACCGCATGTTCAGCTTCAGCAAGGGTTACTTGGAATACGAGGTCGTTGTAAAGGGCCTGGGGGTAGAAAACGCCGTGATCAGTTAGGATCTGATGGTCTAGCCTGATCCGGTACTTGCTTCCGTACACGTCATTCAGCTTGTTTTCAGCGGCGACGCCCGAGGTTTTCTTGTCTCCCGCTCCTGAGCGGATCTTGCATAGATCCTCGCTCTGAATCCCTTCAAGGATCATGCCGTCTCGTTCTTCCTGCGAAAGGAAAAGGTCATCAAAGATTTTGTAGATGCCGTAGCCGACCGTGTCTTGCAGGGTAGTGCCTCCAAACCTCACGTGCAGCCTGTCCACGAGCGCCCGCGTGACGTTCTGGACAAGGAAGTTGTTGGCATGCCCTCCAGAAAGGTCGATATTAAAGACAAGCGTTAACGAGCCCGGCACTAGAACCTCGTTCACGTTCAGCTTGGGCACTGTAACATACAGCGTATCGCCGGGGTTGGCTTCAGTGCGGGAAAAGGTGATTCTCTTGACCGTGCGCTCGGCCTGCATGGCGCGTAATGCCTTTTTGTTGTACGTTGGGCGAAGGTTCTCTGGAACTGACATTGTATAATACGCCGGCGATTATTTTTTAATTTAAAAAATAACGGGCTTGAAATATATCGCTCTGTCGGAAGGCGGCGGCGAATTTGGTTACAAAGACCCGGACCTTGACAACCAGATTGACCACGACGATGGCGAACAAGAGGTTAACAGAACCCAACCTTTTCAGCCAGGCGCGGCATCCACTCCCTACCAACCTGGCGCCCCCTACCACTGGGGTGAACAAACGGAAATGCATACTATGCAGCACGAGCAGTCCGGCCTGCCTGACACTTCTTATTCCGAGACGTCATTTGGGGGAGTAGATATCCCTTTGCTTGAACCAGATCCAGATTCAATCGGTGATCTTCAAAAAGAAAGTTATTTGCGGCGAAAACTCAAAAAATCTGTACAGTGTGGGGCCCAGTTCTCGGCCACTTTTTGTTCAGCGGTTATTTTTCGCGCCACAAATGAATCTGAATAAAAAGCAATTGTTTCCAAAGTTAGCTTGATTCCTTGTCTTCCGTTCTGCCAAGTTTTGTTTCGTCCTGCCGAGTTTTTCTGTGAGCACGTCGAGGTGACGCGAAGGTAGGTGAATTTGGTTTCCCCGAAAACGTGTTTGTTTACGGCGACTCGAATTACATGGTTTAATTCAAGTTTATATTTTGTCCGTCTAGAAAGCTCAAATGAGCCAATTCTTGGCATAAAGAATGTAGAGTGATAAAGCTATCTGTTAAATATAAACTTTTCCTGGCGTGTTTAATTCTTTGACCTAAATTCACTCCTTAATATTTCCTTAGTACTTTTGCGTATTTGCCTATTCTCGGCCACCCTGCTCGCCTTCAACACTAAAAGCGCTCATAGTTTTGTGTGGAGTATTCGTGTCAAGTCAGTTGTAAAAATAAAGCTGTAATGTGATGGCATGCTGAAAACTATGAGCTCTGACTTAACCCCGTTTTAAATACCCAACTCTTTTTAGCCTCGCTTGACTCTGCTTGATTGCACCTAAGAGAAAAACTAGGTGTTGAAAAAAACTTCCTTTTCTAACATGAAACAGTGCTCTTTAAGGATAATTTGTGATCGAAATATCAAAACACAAGCCTTATAACTGATTTAACAACAAAAAATGGTAATAAAGCGTTCTTTATTCTGAGGAATCGCATGCACTCTTTTGTGGCCGAGAACTGGGCCCGCTGGCCGATAACTGGGCCCACGAACAAAGCCTCCATTTTCGTTATTGTTTGGGAGAAAACAGCGTTGAGCAGTCGATAGCTCTACATGTGTAAACTGAATGCTGAAGCTAGTTATCCGTGAAATTTTAAGTCCTTACGGCTATTCCAAGGTAAGAAATACAAGTTTACGTTTTTTGTGGCCGAGAACTGGGCCCCATACTGTAGATATGATAAAAGCCAAATTCCCAAAAGCAAACTTTGAAAAAATTCGGATTAGAAGAGGCACTGGAAAATATGAGGGAAAAATTGTTGCTGTGGGGTCTAGAACGGGTGAGTACAAGATTCTAAAAGATGATGAGTCAGAATTAATTCAAGAATTTTTAAAAAGCTTCAAAGATAAACTTGGGCCGAGGGCTGAAGAAATTATACCCGAAGACCGAGAAACAATCAGAGAACAGCGCCAAAGGCTGATAGAAGCTGAAAACCAACTACAACAGGCGGAAACACTCTCTTCGCAAAGAGAAGAAGAAAAGAAAGAAGTTGAAGATCTGAGACGTAAAATCGAGCAAACTGATGCTAAGATCGATGCCATTCAGGACGAACATGGTTCGAATTATGAAAGTGAAACAGAGCTGCGAAGGCTGAAACAACTGAAAAAGAACTATCAAACCGATCTTGAAAAAAAGAAAAAAGAATTGGATTCGCTTACAAAACAAGCAAAAAACAGAGAAAAAGAACAAGCCAAGGTTGACAGACTCAGGGCCAGGATCGCAGCAAAAGAAAGCGAAACAAACGCAATGGAAGAAAGGCTCAACCAAACAAAACCGTTGGACGACCTGAAAGAGCAGGAAAGCGAGCTGCAGCGCCAAAACGAGGAAGACCAGGCAATCATGCAAGATGAGAATGCCTCGCCTTCCGACAAAGAAGATGCAAAAGAGAGCGTGGCAGAAAGAAACAAGGAGCTCGCGCATTTGCAAACTCAGATCGCGGAAAGGGAAAGGAGGCGGCCTCTCTTGGAAAGGGTCAAAGATATCTTCAAAAAATATGGCGTGACATTGACCGCTATTCTTATCGCCGCCGGGACCACAATCGGAGCTGTCATCGGGGCCCTCACCAGAGGTTTGAAAGCCACCGGCAAAGCTTTGGGAAATGGCCTCAAAGATATTGGCGCGAAACTTGGTTCTCTGCGGCCCGGGCTGATTGGCTCGATTGTGAGCTTCCTTTTCAAAGCCGCCGGCCAAGTCGTCGGGTTTCTGGCCGAGTACACATGGCTGCTCATTCTTGCCGCGGTGGCCTTTCTGTTCGAAAAATATTTTAAGAAGCAGCGTTAACTTTACCGCCAAGCCATGAACAGCAAAGCCGATAATCCTACTACACCGACAATTACCGCCGTTTTGTTAATTTCGTGTTGCGACGTTTTATCTGGAGCCGTGGGCTCTATTTTCTGCTCCGTTGGCTGTGCTCGTTGAGTTTCGGACGAAGCTGGTTTCCTTGATTCGGCTGTTGCGGCTTTGTGTATTGGGTTGGACGGATGGCTGTTGGGAGGGTTAATTTTTGACCCCAAGTTTCATCCCGGAGACCGCCTGCTTCAGCTTGTTGTTGTAACCGATTGTGCTTTCGGTGTTGATTATCATTTGCGCGGGCATGAGCCAGGCCATGGGGGCTACAGCGAGATTGAGCCTCACCTTCGCTTGATCCACCGCGAGCTGGTACCTTTGTACCCTCTTGGCCGGATCGGGCTATCTGATCGCGTCTTCCATCAGCACCAGGAACTCGCTTTGGGCTTCTTTCGTCCTGCCACCAGAACCGAGAATGCTGCTGCGGATGTTGACTTGTGCACCCAGAACGCAGTAAACGAAAGCCTCAATTGACTGGTTTATTCTTGCCAGGCCTGCCTGGGTCAAGCCATTCGCAGTGTTTGGTGCAAACCAGTCGAACTGCCGATCTCCAAAAAGATCAGGCCATATAAACTCAATAAGGTTCCCCTTGATCAGTTTTCCACCATCGTCGCTAAGCTTGTTCCACCCAGGATACTTATAATCTGTTTTTGTTGGCGATTCCCCCCAAGGCTTAACATACAACACCCCCAAACCACTATTTGTACTCGAACTAAACCTAAAGTCGCTTGAGGGGTCTATGCCGAACTCGCCGCATATCCTTTTGTACGAAGCAACGTCATAATGATTATTCATTTGGTTGAAAGTCGGCTCTTCGGGCAAAGCGCTTATGCTCTGAATATCTCCTAGCTGGAACAAAATGCGCCTGACCGTGAAATACACGTGGAAGATATAAAAAGCTCTTATCTGCGGTGGGAGATTCATCCCGCTGTCAAAGATTTCGCGAGAAACTCCGCAACCTTGTGTCGCGCAGAAAACAGCGAAGTTGAGCTGTTGCGGCCAATATTTCATGTCTGGCCCTCCTAACCAGTGTTTTGCTTCGGTTCCAGAAGTGTGCCTGAGTTTGGTTTTTTGGAATATTTCTCTGAATTTCGTTGTGAAATACTGGTCAGGCGTGACGTAGGTTTTGATTTCGGCGTCGAATATTTTCTGTCTGAGCCGAAGACGCTTTGTAACGAGCCTTCGCTTTCTTTGAAAAACACCTCTGCGGTTGCGTTGTTTTTCTCGTCGATGTTTTCTTGCGAAATGAACCGGCTTTTGTCCGCTTTTGGAAAGTGGTTTAAAAAATTTGTCCACGCCTTTTTCTTAGCGGCATCCGCTTTTTTCAAAAACTTGGGATCACCAAACCCGGGATCTTGACCGATATTGTCCCACCAATTCGGCATTGTATTTGAACATAATTATTGTTTGTTAAATATAAAATGGCTGTTCTCACTGTTGTCGCGCAACAGAACGGAGACACTATCTATTTTGAAGAGCCGATACCGAGAGTACATTTCATAAAACTCATTTCTTGCAGTTTATACAACAGCTGGGACACTTTGAAAAGGGAAGGTTCGGCCACCTTGGGGGATAAAGACAAAGATAAAGCTGTATCAGTCGGTAAAATAAAGCCTGGGCATTATAGTTTAGAAAGATTGGCAAAAGAAATTAACGATCTGCTCGAAAAATATCAATATAAAGAGTTGCGAGCAGCAATAAACCAACCTCTTGGCCAGCTTGTAATCAGAAATTTTGGGTCTGGGGCAAAACCTGTTGAATTTGATCGCGATTTAGCCAATATACTTGGTATTGGGCGAAAGTTTTTGCCTTATAGCTTTGTATTCGGAAAAAGGCTTGGATCTCCAACGACATATTTCATTCATTGCGATTTGATCGACACAGAACGGAATCTGTTCAATGGCAAAAGGTCAGATGTCTTAGCCCTGTTTGATGTGAAAGGGAAGCCTTATGAAAAGGTGAGCTACCAGGGTTCTCCGCAACAGGTTTTGCGAGACTGCTCTACAGACGAGTTCATAAATAGCATCACCATTAGCGTCAAAGATGAAAATGGCGAACTCTTTGATTTCAAGGGCCTGCCGCTTCTTTTTGAATTAGAGTTAAATTAATTTTCTATATATATACAATGTCTTCGGCAAATCTGTTACCTCCAAGCGCGCCACCTGCCGAGAATGAAAGAAGACTATATCCAAGCCTTCCCGAAACGACAAATGCCGAGAATTTCCGGCTAACTGAGATAAGTAAAATTGAAAAAGAAATATCTGCTGAGGTTGAGCATTACAGGCTTGTGCTGAAAAAATATAAAAAAGCCCGGAAAGCGCTTCACTATTCCGTGGTTGGCCTTGGCGCTGTCACGGCAGCTCTGTCTTCTGGGGCTGTTGCAACATCACTCACTGGTGTTGGAATTGTTATCGGCGCGCCTGTAGCCGGGATAGCAGCTTTATCTGGCGCAGTTTCCACTGGCCTGTCCGTTGTCAACAAGAAGCTTGAACGCAAAGTTAATAAGGCTAGCACTCGAGAATCCATTCTCTGGCTATTGCAAAACGTGACTCGATAAACTGCTCTGTCTCACAAGCTCTGAATGAGAATCGGGTTTCTGACACGGAGTTTCAACTGATCACACGTGAAATGCAGAAATATCGCCAACTTAAAGAGACTTTACGCTCAAACTTTGCGCAAATACAAACAAATCCAATCCAGCCAGATATTGAAAAAATAAGAAACCAGGTTCGGGACCAGGTTCGGGAAGAATATAGAAAAAAACTTGCGGATTAAACCACAAATTTGAACTAAATTTTGAGCGAAAAAACACAAAACTATCTCTTTGTCTTATTAAAAACAGATGATTGTGATATTTGTCATGTCACAAAAATAGCCTTGAACTTTCGGTAAGGTTACTCGCTAGACGCAGTCAAGTGCGAAATAGGGAAAATCCTTGATCAGCTGTTTTTTTTTAATCGATCTAGTGAAATCTCTTTGTTCTACCGCGTTTCGTGCCCAAGTTTTCCTCGAAAAAAGGCGAAAAGTGTTATTTTTATTGACCAGGCCGAGAAGAAATACCGTATTCTAACAAACTGTGAACAAAAAATAGAAATCTGACTGTAAAATTCCTCTTGGCTTCAACATTCCTGATGGCTTTGAAAATTCCTGATGGCTTCAACTGAAGCCAAGAGGAATGCAACCAGCTTTAACTGAAGCCATCAGGAATTCGCAACGGGAAGCTGTAGTCTGAAGGCCTTAAACAACCGGAAGCGCGTCATGAAAGCAATCAACAACTTCGCGTGTAATATCACGCGCGTGTCTCAGCCATTCAGGCGTGAAATATTCATTCACAAGAAACGCAATCAAGTGAACACTGACAATCATGTTTTTATAATATGCAAACGAAGCCGTGGATTTTTAAATGTTAATTCGACTGGAGGTTATATCGTCGCCGCCTTTTTTCGCTAACGCTCCCTGCCAAAAAGGAACCACTCGTGCCAATTATAACCATCCCAGGAGCATACTTTTAAAAAATTCTTGTACTCAGGGCTAGCTTCTATGAGAGGTATTAACTCCATCGGTGGACTTAGCGATACTTTATGAAGAGTTCCCTCCCTTTCGAAACAGGGGAAACAATGTCCCTCGAAAGGGCAGACCATATAATCGAAGCATATTATCATTGGTGCAATCTGCTGCCTGTATTGGCAGAAAGGCAGTTTTGAAATGTGCTCGTGGACCTTGTCCCAACCCAAATCCGCTCGCTGGCAAGGCTTTATGGTGACATAATCTTTGTAAATTTTCTCGCGAAGCTCTGGAGGGAGGTTTTGAATGGCCTCAGAAAGTTCGCAGCTTTCTTTCCGGCCCCGCATCAGCCACGCGCACTTGTTTGTTGCTCGAGACATAGCGGCTCGGGCGGTATAACAGCGGGCTCGTTTGTTTCCAATTGCGCCCCTCCCTCCCTCCCTCCCCTTAGTAGTATATAGGGTAGTCGGCAAATACTATTTCAAAGAGGGAGAAGTATTTCCCGTTTTGCAACTCCCTGGTTTAACCGAAGCGAGCTTGCGAGCTTCGGACTTAAATCTGGCGGTTTCAAAATGAGGAAATACTTCTCCCTCTGCGAAATGGTATTTGCCGACTACCCTATATACTACTGAGGAGCACGACGTAATCAAATCTGCCACAGAAAGGGGCACAGAGCTGGTTCACGGGGAACTGCGTTTTTTCTCGAGTTAGTAGGCCCCACGATGAGCGCGTTGATGGGAATATTGCTCGGATCCATATATTTTAGTTGTAAACTACCGACTCTAGTTCCTTGTTCATAATATCACATTGCACGTCGGCAATGATGAAAATGTAGCATTTTAGGCTGCCCGAGCCCGAAGTCTTTCTATATTGATCTCGAGCTGCACCCCATCTTTGGTGTTCTCTAGCCTGAGACCTCTGCCGTGCATCTCTTGGTCTCTCATAGAGCGGAGATCGATGAAAAGACCGAACTTGTCTTGTGTGTACAACTTCTTAGCGTTCATGTCGCTGCGCAGGTGGCCGTTCATGTCATTTTTGCTAAAATGTATGAGGGCTTCGTTCCACATGTCCAGGCAGTCAATACCCTGGCTGTAAAACTTGTTGGGGACGCCGTTCACACTGACTTTCACGCTGGTGATGTCGGCTTGAAGAATTTCTCCGAATCTCTCGCACCCCGTTGTGTGGCTCGCGGCTGTACAGCTTACGGTTACACTCCTAAAGGCTTCAGTGTTTGACCTTGAAGCCGGTTGCTTTTCTCTTGGCTTCAACTTTGGCTAAAAGAAATTTTGAAGCCAACAGGAATTTTTCAAACGTTCAGGAATGTATAAGCCAAGAGGAATTTTACAGTCGGATTTCTCTTTTTTTCTCCACAGTTTGTCAGAATACGTCATTTCTTCTCAGTCTGGTCAATAAAAATAGCACTTTTCGCCTTTTTTCAAGGAAAAGTCTGGCCCGAAAGGCGGTAGAACAAATAAATGTTTTCTGAAGCGAAAAACGAAGCAGCTGATTGCTCAAGCGCGAGAATATTATGGATGACTGATTTCATTGACGTCGCTGAAGAGAATTAAAAATATCTTACTGTATTGTCGGGCAGCCACGCGTTTTATGACAGCCTAGGATTTGCATAACCACTTCCGCGCTGCAAACCGCGACTCCGAGCGACGCTTTCAATTAATTTTTTGAGAAGAAATTCAGCAAGCTGCTGAGGGCTCATCTGCTCTATCATGTCGGCAACATCATCTAATAAAAATAATGAATCTTTTTATCAGTATTCGCCACACCAAAGGTCTACCACTCCGCTTTTCCTCTTCCTATTTTTGGCTTCTTTTGGCTTTGATCAATTGATCCTCTTCGTGCACGGCCCGTGGTTGTGTTGTATACAAGTAGATCGTGAATGTTCAATTGGTTTTTCTTGGTTTTGGACAACCATTTTTTGTGTGTCGATAAATTGTCGTTCTGTGTAACATTTTGCCGCATTTTAGGCATTCTTTTTTTGGCTTTGTGAAGTGTGTGACATTATGTAAAAGTTTTCCCACACGCTTCACAAAGATAATCACGAAAAGACCAAACGCTTGGCGATTTTTTTAATGACATACCGTCGATTACGATATATCTCTCGCCTTCTTTCTCGCAAAAACGTTGCCTAATAAACTTTTCTCGGTGAGTCGGTTCGTTGAAATCAATAAGGTTGTCTGATCCGGCCATGCTTTTGCAGTGGTGGATCTAGTGGAGGGGCCCGGGGGGCCGCCCCCCTTATTTTGTGTAAAAAAAGAAAAAATCACAGAAGGACAAAAGGCGGCAGGGCAAGCAAAGCAAAAACACCCCGCCCCCCTTCCCTTAGCTCAAGGTCTCGATCCGCCACTGTTTTGTGCACTTCCAGCGAGGCTTTCGAACTGGCGAAACTACTAAAAGTAGTCTCAGTTTTGCGGCGTTCAGACAAACACATATTATGTGATTCTTTCAATATACAGAACGGCAAAAATTACGCCATGTTCTCAATATGTGAATACTACTTTCATATGCGAAATAACATTAACATATATAGACGCTCTTTCTCGCCGATGTTCAGCGGCGAGGTAATTCTGTCTGTATAATAAAGGAACCAAAATCTCGCCGATGATCAGCGGCGAGGTAGTTCTGTCTGTATAATAAAGGAACCAAAATCTCGCCCATGTTCAGCGGCGAGGTAGTTCTGTCTGTATATTAAAGGAACCAAAATCTCGCCGATGTTCAGCGGCGAGGTAGTTCTGTCTGTATATTAAAGGAACCAAAATCTCGCCGATGTTCAGCGGCGAGGTAATTCTGTCTGTATAATAAGGAACCAAAATCTCGCCGATGTTCAGCGGCGAGGTAGTTCTGTCTGTATAATAAGGAACCAAAATCTCGCCGATGTTCAGCGGCGAGGTAGTTCTGTCTGTATATTAAAGGAACCAAAATCTCGCCGATGTTCAGCGGCGAGGTAGTTCTGTCTGTATATTAAAGGAACCAAAATCTCGCCGATGTTCAGCGGCGAGGTAGTTCTGTCTGTATATTAAAGGAACCAAAATCTCGCCGATGTTCAGCGGCGAGGTAGTTCTGTCTGTATATTAAAGGAACCAAAATCTCGCCGATGTTCAGCGGCGAGGTAGTTCTGTCTGTATAATAAGGAACCAAAATCTCGCCGATGTTCAGCGGCGAGGTAGTTCTGTCTGTATAATAAAGGAACCAAAATCTCGCCGATGATCAGCGGCGAGGTAGTTCTGTCTGTATAATAAGGAACCAAAATCTCGCCGATGTTCAGCGGCGAGGTAATTCTGTCTGTATAATAAGGAACCAAAATCTCGCCGATGTTCAGCGGCGAGGTAATTCTGTCTGTATAATAAGGAACCAAAATCTCGCCGATGTTCAGCGGTGAGGTAGTTCTGTCTGTATAATAAGGAACCAAAATCTCGCCGATGATCAGCGGCGAGGTAGCTCTGTCTGTATAATAAAAGAACCAAAATCTCGCCGATGTTCAGCGGCGAGGTAATTCTGTCTGTATAATAAGGAACCGAAATCTCGCCGATGTTCAGCGGCGAGGTAATTCTGTCTGTATAATAAAGGAACCAAAATCTCGCCGATGTTCAGCGGCGAGGTAGCTCTGTCTGTATAATAAAGGAACCAAAATCTCGCCGCTGATCAGCGGCGAGATAATCTTGTCTGTTATCAAGGGGGCGGAAATCTCGCCGAAGATCAGTGGCGAGGTAATTATAATGGTAATTGCACAAGGGACACAGGCAGCCCAGACCTTGAATATGCTTAATAAGTGACGTTATGCGGTTGGCGATGGCGTTACAATTTTAGCCGTTTTTAGCCGTTTCGAATATTGCTGTAAATACGACGTGTAGAAAATAATTTAAGTTGAAATGGCTGACCTTATGTATGCATTGCGTTATTTTGATGTCTCTGTGTTCCTGGAGGCGGTTTTGAGCCATTTAGGCGAGTTAAACTACGAGGTAAGAAATTATTTTTTATATATAGGTACCATTTCCCGTCTATTTAGAGCAATTTCCTAAACATTTTCATACACTGTCTAAAATTGTAACGCAATCGCCAACAGCGTAATGTGACGTATTAATCGTATTCAACATCTGCACCGCCTGTGCAGTCAAGATTTTGGAAAAAGTTGAAAATGCCATTCTACCATAAAAAAGGACCGATTTCTTTTACTACAGTGCTTTCATGAAGCTTTTAGCTGTCCTGTGTACTTGACATAAACAGGCATGCTTTATATCAATTTGAGATTGAGGTGACAGCTTTGTAAAATGAGAACTCGCAAGTCTCCCATTCATTTGCATTTCGCGTGTTGATCGAACACAAGCTCACTACTTGTCGTACTACGTTTGGACTTTTTGGAGTTGCTTTTTTCCTTCAAAATGAGTCGTAAATGGTGCACCTATGCTGACTGTGTTCGAGGTTATGCCAGTGACGAGGACGCTTGGCTACGGATGTACCAAATTCAAAACGAGGAGGATGCCATCGAAATAGCATCAGCTTTGTCGGTCCAGGTAATTACCAGTAAGCTTCAAAGACTTTATACTCTACCATACCATTGTGTGTTGTTTCGTAGAACGTAAATGTAGAGCTCCCCGAGTTTTAATATATAAATTTGAACCCGTTTTAATACGTGCGAATGCATCTACTTCTCATTACTCCCGATGGAGTATGATGGAGGCGCCAAGCTAGCTCGTGTTGTCTACATGCACTGAGACTAACTTCCCATAGGCCCGGTTTAAGCCTGGCGTTACCAATCGAACACAATCACAATCACACAAAATCGCGCGAGTGGGTTCGATTGAATTAGGTCATGGCACCCAATCCAGCTGTCTCAGAAAAAAAGGGAATCGAACAAAATCGAACGTTCGACTGATAGGTGAATTGTAGATTTTTCTTTTGTAGTCGATCAAGTTCGATTGCGTCAATTAAAATCGAACGAAATCGAACCCTCTTACTCAGTCTTTTTCTTTGGGTTGTGCTCGATTATCGATTCAATCGAAAGCAATCGTCCGAATAAGTTCAACTAAGTTCATGCGTTATCGAACTATTTTTAATTCGGGCAACATGTCAAGCCTAGGCGGTCTCGGAGCTATTACAAAGGACCAGTGAGTGGTCGCAGTCACACACGAGGGTTGGTCCGGGTATAGAAATAGTTACGTCTCTCACGTATCTTTCTCAAAATTTGTTCTCGATGTGACGTGGAGAATTGAAATTTACTCTCCGCATTTTTTTCTTTTCGTTGTTGTTGCATCGTTTAGGAAGGTAGGCGTGATAATGGAGCGGCCAGGAAAATACAGAAACAGGCAAAGGGCGGATTTTATCCTCATACTACAGCTCGCTCTTGGATTAGCGCTGCACCGCCTGGTGTGGATCTTAATAAGGTATTTCATACTTGATTTATGTATGACTCAATTCCTATCGATATCGCAATAGAAGTAGATTTAGAAATCGATATTGCAAAGATTCCCCTATTGTTGTTACAAACTGTTAATCGCGTGATAAGTACGTTAGAACTTCGTGTTAACGTGCGAATACATCCGCTTCTCATTGCTCACAGCTGATTTGATGTAGACGGCTGTATTTGTAGGCGAACTTATCATAAGCGACAACCAAATATGTTAGTGAAATTTAGAAATTAAGACCTTTTCCCCCCATTTAGAGCATGGTAAAAAATGGCGTCTTTTCTTCCTGGTGCGAGGTCATCACTGACTCGGGTAGTAGAATGGTTTTACTCCCGACTTTATTCCGACCCAGCGTTTAGGTAATCGTTAAAATATGATAGGGATGTGTGGGGTCTTGGAACGAAGTTGTGTATCAAGTGATCGCTCTCAGTTGCACCCCCCCCCGCCCCCCACCCCCCCCCCAATGCAATCGAGAACAACAAAAAAATGATTGAAAAAAAAAAAATTCTTTAAAAGTACCTAACAGATTTGAGAGTGAGGCAATGAACACAATTATAATATTTCTTTTTTACACCGTTTAGATAAGTCAACGTTGTAGCGGGGTTACCAGGAAAATGCCGAAACAAACGAAGGGCGGATTTGATCCTCGTACTCCAGTTCGCTCTTGGATTAACGCCTTACCGCCTGGTTTGGATCTTAAGGTATGACACACCTGGTTTGTACATCACTCAATTCCAGTAGTGCCATTCCCACCTGAGGAGCAGTAAGTAAAAAACGGAATTCTCCAAGGTGGTGGAAAATAAGTGGGTCAAATGTTCATGGATGGGAGTAAAAAATGCACCGTTAAAGAGAAGGCAAATTCCCCGTCCTCGAGGAAAATGTCACCAATCATGATGAATTTAAGGTGTTATTCACCAACCGGTATGTTATTGGTTTACATTGGTGTTTATCCTTTCATATATTATATGGAGTTCTGTTTTAATGCATATGTGATCAAAAGGAGATGAAATGACTGAGAGATTTTACAAATTTACAATAAGAAACGAACGAACGAGCGAATGATAGATGGACACACCAGAAGTGCGAAAAGAGAAGACGAAAAAAAATAGAAGAGCGGAAGGAAACTTCGCGATTCTAACATACCAGTCATGTGATCGGTGCACTGAGTTCTGTTCATTGACAAGTATATCTAATTCGTGCAAGGATCAAGGAGGTGAATGACAAGTGGGGAATATTAAGTTGAATCTTACTTATTTAAGCGTAGTTTAGAATAACGTAAAGGAATTGTAAAATCAATTTGAGTGTAGGGACTTTCTTAAGATCCAGCAAAGAAGTTCCAACGAAATAAAGCCGTCTCAGCACTAAAGTCGAGATCGCTCTAATTTGTCATTAACTTCTGTGGCAAATCGTGTAGGTTAAGATACCATGAATAACTAAGCTCTTTGTTAAACGTTGCTAGGTTGATGCAGTCTCAACAGACCCAACACACGTCGCACAAAAGGCTACAATTAAAAAAGAGGCAAGTATCAAACCAAAATTTACTTTTTTCTAATAACTAAACAATTTTTTTTTTAGATCTCGCTCATTTTTTTTTTCAAGAAAGACCGACCACGTATTTTTAGACAATAATTCACTCATTCGTTGAATTAGTGTCTGAAGGAGTCCATTTAGTTGTTTGCTATATCATCTTTATTGAATTTCATTTAAAAAAAATTTCAGGTTACGAAGAAAGGAAGAAGCCTAAACAGGGCACTTCGGCAAACAAACACCGACCATTTGGATGAACTTATCAGCTGGGCCAGGTGGCTAGATTCAAAAGTTGATGTTGCGCATCCTACGAAAGAAATGGCGAAGAAAACATGTAAGCTGTTTTCTCCAAACGCTCGGGGTGAAATTCCTGGCGCTTTTCGCCCGCCAAAGCAGCCGCTATGCCCTCCAGGTAGGACCATTTATAACATAAACCTTCCATGTAATGGCCAGCATACATATACAAAGTGTGTACGGCAAGTGATGCTGAAAATAGCGCACTCTTCCCCCCCCCCCCCCCCCCCACAATTAACTCAACTGCCTAGAGTTTGTATTTGATACGAAAAATTGATCGAAAGGGCTCGTAGATGTACAAACAAAACGAGTCGTAGACGGAATCGTAAGAAATGGAATCGTTTTGACTCTTCCAACTCCGGTTTCGGCGAGCTTGTGACTCCGCTTACGACTCCGATTTTCGATTTTCACAGTCGTAAGCTCTCTTACGACTCTGACTTCGACTCCGTCGCTAGTGAAAACCAGCCTTAAAAGAGATACAGTTGGATGCCAGTTTCAAACCAGTTTCAGCCACATAATATTTCTTTATGCATTGTGTCTCCAAGGCAAAACTTCGAGGAAACATCGCTCACTTAGAACCTCCATGAGAGTGGATATTTCTAGGTTTAATCCTCAACTTGATATTTTTATAATGTGGACCATGTTCCAGGTGATAACAAAAAATTAATGTTGACAAAATTTAAAAATAATATATCAAGCATTTTCCTGCATTTGCAGGCCAAAATATTAGCTTTCAATTGCCCAACAGGTTTGGTGTTGCTGTTCATGAAATAACGTGTTAACGGTCAGGAAAGAAGTCCATCTAGCCAATTATTTTATTAAATATGTCACGCTTTAAACCCCAATGTAAAGGCGTCCGAAATATGTCTATATTTGTTCATAGGTATTAAGCTAAGGGGAGGAGGTGAAGACATTTTCCTCGCTCAGGACCAAGTGAAAGTTGACGAGAAACATTTCGCGGTTGGTGCAACTTGTAAAATGTACAAGGGCTCTTTGGTTTCCTTCGGGAAATACAATGACATTCCGATTGCTCTTAAAGAGTCAGCTGTCGCGGTCACGAGAGGTACCAAACGTTCTATACAAAAGGAAGTAGAACTCTTTAAACAGCTTGATCACCAAAATGTCGTAAAATTCTATGGCATAGAGAAATCCAGGTACATGCTTGCATATGAATTGATGGAAAAGAGGGTAACCATCGATGGAGAAGTGATACCTGTATATGACGTAAGGATGTTGCTCGATGAGATGGAGGACAACATTACTTGGAAGATCCGTCTCCATATTGCCCATAGCGGAGCTAAAGGATTATCATACTTACATTCAAAAAATATCATCCACAGGGATGTAAAAGCAGCCAACTTCTTCATCTCTGGGGGACCAGATAACTCGGAATGGATTATAAAGATCGGCGATTTTGGGGAAGCAGTGTATCAACACAAGCAAACAACATTAACGATGACCTCGTCGCAGCCCTCCCAAGGGAGAAATGTGAAAAAAGAGAACATCCGCCGATTAGTCGGCACTGTTCCATACATCGCGCCGGAAATAGCAAGACCTGGTGCAAAGCACACCCAGGCATCCGATGTGTATAGTTTCTCGCTATTCCTTTACGAACTGGCTCATCCATCGAAACCTCATCCGTGGCAAGGGTTATGCGATATTCCTGAACTAATTGTCTCATCCGCCGAAAAGGGATTACGTCCATCGTTATCAGAACTAAAAATTGACGGTGGACAGTTAGATCCCTTTCTGAACGTAATCACTCAGTGTTGGAAAGGAAATGCTTCAGACAGACCGAGCATGGAAGATGTATCAGCATCACTTAACGAGATTAAAGATGCATACGGTAATGACGTGGAAGACCAGTCATCGCTTTCCACTTCTCTCGATCAAGGTGATATTGAAATGGAAGGCGCAAACATTATTTCCATTCAACCGTTATCGTGCCACCAAACTAAAGTACTAGAGGAAGCTAGTGAAGTGCTAGCTCAAGGTTTCGCTGCTGGTGGTGGGGCACTAGACAGAGAATTCGTGCAAGATTTGGAAGGAAACGCCGGTGCCTTAGACGGTACAAATGCGTGTTCCTTCCTGACAATGAAAATCATAGACACGCTTTTTAATTTCGATTTTAGTGCATTCGGTAGTGAAACATCGCAAATTAGGCACGCTGTTGAGAGCATCATAACGACCTTTCCTGCTGAAATAAACAGGTTGCGGGACATAAGAGATCATTTCTCTGTGGACGAAGCATGTGAAATTCTTCAGGCAAATCATCTTCTTTTGCGTGAGTACGAATTCAAAGAATCGCTCTCCACCTCACTTATAGCCCAATCTGTTGCAGGGGAGGAGGAAGTAAGGAACTGCCTTCGAAATATGGCACAGAAGTCGTCAAGAACGTTTGCTGTATACACTTGTCCTCCAATTATATTTACAATTGTTCATACTGCAGGTGGGGACGAGTGCAATCATTTTTTAGTAATAGACACCCACAAAATTTCAAGTGAGGTTGGCGGAAATGGTAACGGAGTGATAACTTCTGCGGACTACCGTGGGGAACAGCTGTCGAACGTAACTACAGAGCTGGCAAAGTGGATTCGAAAAAGAATAGAGTCGTCTGTGAGGCTTCCTGCTCCGCAATCACTACTTGTCGTTGACTTAAAAAGCGAAACCATCGAAATAAGTGATGACAATGACATCTTATTGTCGGCTATTGAAGGTTTCGAGAATTCGCAGGAAACGGAGGAAACGAATGCGATTGACGAAAGCCATATTCAATCCCAAAGAAAGGAAAACTACAAAAGTCCGGCAAGCGTTCTTCAACCAAGTGAAACCGAAGTCATTTTGTGGAAAGGTTATCTCACCAAATTCGGATTGACATCTTTCCGTGATTTCCAAATTGCAGCCATTAATGCAGTGGAGAAAAAAAATGACGTGGTGGTCATTCAGCGGACTGGAAGTGGAAAGAGCCTTGTGTATCAGATCCCTGCTTTGTTCTCTACATTCAAGTTCACTATCGTAATTTCTCCTACAATCTCATTAATATTGAATCAAGTAAATCAATTAAAGGAAAAGGGTATAAACGCAATTCCCTTTGGTAATCCTTTGGGAAGGAGAAGGCTAATTACATTGCATTGCTAGATGAAAAAGAGAAGGAAAAACCATCGCTTGTTTACATGACACCAGAGTGCTTTTCCAAACACATGCACTTTTTTGCGCAACACAGAGATGAGATAAAAATGGTAGTACTGGACGAGGCACACAAAATATTTGACAGGAACTCAGGGTTTCGACAATCTTACGAATCGCTCAAAGAAATTCATGCTAAGTTTCCTGCAACACCAGTTGCAGCTTTGACCGCTACCATTGACCGTGTGTCCTTAGATAAACTATGCACAGAATACTTGCGAGATCCCGTACTTGTTAAAGGAACTGTCGATCGCCCAAACGTTAAACTGTCGCTCGGGAAGTACAAAGTTGTCGCAGACCGAGGAAAAAGAGGCGAAAGTTCTGAAAGTGGTTCCAAACAAAAGGGTCAGCCTTGGAAAGATGTTGCACAGGAGATATACTCGTTGGTTGGAGAAAACTACGCGATCGTTTACGTTGATTTCAAAAACGACGTAGAAAAGATGGTGGAATCTTTAAAGGCGTGTGGTGTGGAAGAAGCTAAAGGATATCATGGCAGAGACATGACAGTGTCGGCAAAGGTCGAGATCGAAAGGGCCTTCAGGAACAAAGAAATTCAAGTTTTAGTTGCAACTGAGTCATTCGAACTCGGTACACATTCTCCACATGTCAATATTGTAATAAGGGTTGGTTGTGCACGTAACATGAGGGCCGTTGGGCAAGAGCTTGGTAGGGCGGCTAGAGAGGAAAATAATGGCCACTTTGTTCTGCTTTTTAAC
This sequence comes from Orbicella faveolata, assembly GCF_042242905.1. NCBI lineage: Eukaryota > Metazoa > Cnidaria > Anthozoa > Scleractinia > Merulinidae > Orbicella > Orbicella faveolata. The sequence goes on along the minus strand of NW_028301577.1, from coordinate 11,757,571 downwards.
GAAAACAAAGACGATCAACGGTTTGGTTACTGGACAAGAGGATGTTCAGACCAAGAGAAGGAAAAACAAGAACAGGACTTCCTGTCAGTGTGGAGGTACGTGTATCAAATTTATATCGGTCAATGCCTTCGAAAACAATTCGTCAAAGCATTTGAGGATAATCCAGAGAAGTTAAGCGTTCTGTCAGGCGATGAATGTTGTGACAGTTGCCAAGAAGAACAATTAAATCAACCGAAGATGAACGGCAAGGAAACAGCTACGACGGTTATAAATGCAATTCAGGAATTATGTGGCTTATCTAGATTCAGCGACGGAGTAAACGAAGGGAAACTTGTCTCGTTTATTCGAGGTTCTAATCAGGACTGGTTAAAGGAAGGAGACGTGCAACCTATCATTGAAGGGTCTGCCACGTATGGATCAGACATGGGACATGATACCACCTGGTGGAGCAGGGCGCTGAGGCAATGTGTTGCTCTAGGTTTTGTAGACATAGCATACAAAGTCTCTTTGTTCAACAATTTTTATAAAACGTCAAGGCGCTATGTTGCATCCGTGAAAGGCAAATGCTTCGTGCAAAAACCGTACGACATCTCCGTTCTTGATCCATCGGTAGATCCTTTCAACCCAAATAAGAAATCAAACAGCAGAAACAATGTCAAGTCCACCACTAGCAGAGGAGTTCATTTCCTACCAAAAGTTAGGAAACTCTTAAAAGATAAAAGCAGCTGGGTGGACATCAAGAAAAGAGAAGATTACGAGTTTCCAGGCTTTTCTGAAAATAATGGAAAGTTGATGTTCACCCAAGATTTTAAAACACTCCCGTATGCAGCCAAAAACAGGGTTCACTTTATTTCTGAGGATAACCAGCTAACAACGCGTGGCTCACAAAAGCAAAAAGTGCTAACTGAGGTCGATGGAGTGGAAACAGAAGTCTTTGTAAAGAGAGGACCTTGTGAAGGGGTAAAAGTATGCAGCGCTGACAAATGTGGTTACACGGTGACAAATACGCAGTTAAGGAACAAATGCAAGGAGCATGGTTCCTCCAAACCATTAACAAGAACCGGAAAATGTCCTATTCACTTTGTTTATATTTGGCCCACTATTAGTACGGATGATCGCAGATGGATCGGAGTTTTTTCAGCCGAAGGAGAGGTGAAGCATAATCATTCAAGACCTGCCGAACACAAGATCTCGAGCAAAGTGGTTGAAGACATTCAACAAACAGTTCATCAGGACATCACTAAGACTTCCAAGGATTTATTGAAAGGTTACTGTATGCTTGTATTGTTACGATAGTTCAAAGTCTATTATATGTTTCTCTCGTATATCTACGCTGTAATTCGTTCTGAGAGTTTCTATGTAACTCTTTTATTCAAATGATCGGCACATTCCATTGTTTATCTCCAGATTTAAAACCTCAAAAGAATAAGTTAGAAACCAAAAAGAGGCCTCATGGTTACAAGCCACTGAGACGTACGGAAAGACAGATTCTCGTTCAAGCTTACATTACATTACATTCAGGTGGAATGAATTTGAGTTACATCAACCACAGAAACAAAGCAAGAACCTATCTCTAAGGTATTTCTATAAAGCCACTCAGGATTTAAAATTGTTTCTCTTTATATTAGTTCATTTTCAATGTTGCAGGTCAGGGTATGGAGTATATACCTGGGGAGAACAGTGCCGCAGCTCTCAACATTGATCGCATAAGGAGGGAGAGGAAAAAAGTTTTAAGCCAACATTCGACAGATGTCAGCGGAAGCTCGAGAGTACTCTTCATTATCGAGCAGTTTCCAAAGATCAAAAAAAAGGTGGACGAAGAGACTAAATGTAAGTTTTTACAATTGTAGAGTTGAATATTGAGAAGATCTGTTAACCCATATTCGGAAAGGAACCATGTAAGAGAAGACATAGACTCTTACAAAATATTAGACGCAAATATGAACATATTCCGTGTATTTGTTTCGTAGGCGAAGACGAATTTGTCAGGGAAGTAGAGGAACTTGTGGGTAATTATCAAATGGCAGGACTGGAGTACATCTTTACCCCTCAACGAAACATGGCATTCTTTGCGTCTCCTTTCCAGCTAAAGCAATTAAGCTGCACGAAAGTGATATTTACAGACATTACTTACACTGGCAGCAATGATTTCCCGTATTTACTCAACATGGTGGCTTTCAACGAAGACAGCTTACAGTGTAAGTTTATCTTCAAGTTCTCTTTTTTATGCGTCCTTTTCAAGCCCATGGTTTATTGCTAACCCCGCGCAAAGGAAAAGTATATACAAGTTTAAGAGGACAAGAAAGTTAATGTTCTGCTTGATGTTCATTTTGCTAAGATGAAACAGAGTCAAATTTACTTCTGCAAAAGGCTTTTCTTTTTATCGTCTCTTTTCTATAAAATAGAAATAAAGCTATAGGGTCATCATTTCTCAAAATGTGTCAGTTCTTTTTGATTGCTTACAAACTTTCATTCAACTAATTTGATTTATGCATGCAGACAATGCTGTCGCGCGTGTCCTGTTGAACCGACAAGATGGGGGTACCTATGCAACGGCAATCAAAGAGGTTTTTAAGAAAACAACTACAGATCACCCTGACTTCAAAATGGGATCAGCTCTGGAGGAAATCGTGGTTGATTTCAGTGATGCAGAAAGTAATGGCTTTAGAGATGCTATCGGGGAAAGCCTGGCAGCGAAGCTTCTCAGAGGTTGCAATGTATGTACCAAGTAAATCATACTTACAAATTAGTGTATTACTCCTTTAATTTCTGAAAACTGTCCAATTTGGGAATTTGGACAGTTTTCAATAAGGACTTTGTGAGAATCGTTACAAGCTTGTTGCATGCAAATTGTAAAGAAAATCTAATAACTAGATTTTCTACAAATAAACAAAACCGATTTTAAAGACCTGTTTAGATTTATTCATGTTGCCTTGGCAACGGCATATACGTCATCTTTACCATCATCTTAACCATCAAAAAACCAATGTTTGTGTTGTTAACTTGCTCGCTGCCACTGCATCCTATAAACCGTAAACGAACAACGAATTGTATATTGTTAATTTATGGTCGCACCTTCTTCCAATTTCTATCAAACCACGGTATTCGGTGCAAATTTGTGAAATAATAAAAATATGTTTTGCCTCGGCGGCATATTAGATGAGTTTAGTCGAGCCATGGTTTGTATTTTGGTTATGCGTAATTCAGCCCAAACTATGGCGTACTAAAAAGGTACGATTAGGTAACTACCGTTAACAAATTCGGCCATTGTATCGTAGCCATATGAGATGAGGGAATTTATACCGGGACACGAGACAGACGCGTCGGCTTCTCGGATTGGGTAGGTGCGAATTCGGGTATGGTTAAGTGGAATATCGGATAGCAAACAATCAAACTCGGGCAACGCGGTATGCAGCCTCATCAGCATTCAAATATTGAAGATATTCCGCGCTAATTTCCAGAATAGGTGTTCTTTCTATTATAATCATTTTAGGCATGATCCCTTGGAAATTAGCGTGGTTGCTGAATGAAAGGTTCTGCTTGCATAACGCTGACTTGTCATATCGAAATATGGTAATTTTTCTCTACCACCATAGGTACACTGGATACGATCAGTACAACGGGTTGAGAAGCTTGTTTGCTCTTCTGTAAACGAAAAATCGGTCTTTAGGCAGGTCGCCGCCAGGATACCCGAAGAACCAGAGAAGAAAAATGTTCTTCATCTCTTCGAGATCCTAGCTGGGGAGAAACCTCTGTCAGAAGGAGAACAAATTATCCCCGACTTCAAAGTACCAGCTGATACGACTAATGATGCGTGGCGTAGTCTAAAATCGTGGTCAAGGTGGTGGAAGAGGATGAATCATTTGAGTGAGCATTACTTTTTGATTACAGCTCCCTTTCAGACATGTACTATCACAAACAGTTTTATTCACTGACCATACGATGAAAACGTTTCAGTTCCTGGTTGACAGCGCTTAATTTTTTTTTTTTGAACCATTCAATATACCTTCGCGTGCCACAAAGTAACCCCGACTGCTGAACATCGCACCTCAACGCACTTTCATGATTTGTTAGGAAAATGAAGCATTACAGATGTAAAGCAAAATGAAGTAAAGTAAAGTAAAGTAAAGCAGCTGAAAGTAAAACCAATTTAAATGCTAGACTAAATGTGCTGCTTTGGTCTGCTAAAATAATGGACTCGCGGTCATCTCGCTACATAACTGACTGGAATGATATTCCATCGAACATTATGCATGCATCCTCATTAAGCAGATTTAAATCCTAGCTATCAGATCATCTGTGTCAATTTTAACTCAGGTGTAAGTCGTGAGTGACATGTATGCAATTTAATTAGGTTAGCTTTGGGCCGTATTTAAATCTTATTTCATAACTTTTAGTGTCAATTTTAATATGCAATTTAATTAGGCTAGTTTTGGGCCGCACTTAAATTTAGAGTTTTATTTCTTAATTTTTTAGAATGTTTAATATCGGAGAATATTCTTTGTATAGCAATTTAGTTTCCTTAAACTAACTCAAAAGTGGTCGCGAGTACAATGAATTTACCTGACGACTAAAAATGTAATGAAATTAATTCGGATTATTAGGAAATTTTAAAAACGATTTGTGCATTTTCGTTTACGTCATTACTACTGTGTCTAGGAATGTTCACAAAAGCCTACACCTTACTCTCTGAGGAAACCTGGGAGAAAGGACCCAACACAAACAACCCGGTAGAAAGTATTAATAAGCAATCAATTCCAGAAAAAGGAAGCAGTCTCGCACCCTTGTTGGAGAACATATATCGGGAAGACAGAGTGCAGGCAGCCAAAGTTGTAGCAGCAGGAAAGAATGTTTCGCTGTCTTATCGTGACAACTCTGAAGAAGCAAGAGGGAGGCGAAACGATAATCGCAGAAGGAAACGAAGATATCATGCTCCTAAAGAAGACGGTAGGGAATTCTCCAAAAAATAAAAGGTTTTAGTGATATCAATTGGGATTACTCAATTGTGGAGCCTTCTTAAATTCCTCGACCATAGTATTTTTCTGAAAGCTTTGCGAGATGATAATACTGACGGATAATGTGAGACCATGCATTATTGTTATCACATATGAAGCTCGTTCTAGGGGTACGGGTGCGGGACCTGGCCCGCATCTTTGTTCAAGGGCTTTGGGAAATGCAACCTATTACCTTCGACGTATCACCTTTCTAGATTTCACCGGAACAATCGGTGTTATGAACACCATTTGCTTTATATAACTGCTAGGGACGATTACTTTGTTTTAACCCAAGCCTTCCCAACATTTGATGAAAATTCTACAGCAGCTTTCAATTCCATTCCCCTCAGTAAGGAAATTTTCAACCTATATTCAAAATAACATGTTAAGCGCCCCTGGCGCAAGACCTGCGTCCTGTCTACTCAAGGCAGCAGCAATACTCAGATTCTTTGACAATTAAGCTAATGCAGTAGAGGACAAGTTAGGCGCAGTGCTACTATTATGGATGTAGTCAATGTTTGAAGTCATCCTAAACAACTGAAAGGGTAGAGAACGAACAGGGCTCCACCTAAACTCATTTCCCCGTACTATATATAGTTAACAACTGGTTAAAATCTTTTAGGTCCACCGGATAAAAGACGCCAGTTGCAACGTGCCTACAACTACGGAAAACATAGTAAAAAGAGACAAGGTACAAAATAATTTTGGTCTATGATAGTTGACTGATTCCATTGTTGCAAGCTTATATCATAAAAGAAAAAAGCCCGCTTTTGTTTTCATTTTGATTACAAGAGAAATTAACTATGACTGAAGAGGATGTCATGTAGTGGAAGTCATTCATGTACTTCATTCCACAGGTAATGCCCTTATTGGAGCAAGACTCGAGGTAGAATACAACCGAGTTAATTTGGATGGCTCCACTGACTATCTCGGCTGGATAAAGGGCACCATCGCGGCATGGAACAGATCGAAGGGCTATTTAGTAAATTATGAAGACGGTGACCAGGAATGGCTGCAGTCTGTAGATGAGAAGGACGTGCGACTGTTTGAGTAATAACTGATGGAGTATGCGTACTATTCGCTTAATAAAAATTTTAATGGAATTGTACAGTTCAAGAGGCCATGACCTATGTAAAATTCAGAGATTAAAGATAGAACAATAGATCCATATACCTTCGTTTTTTTGATTAAATTAAATCATAAAGGGAAATATCACTTTCTGGCACTCGAATTGTAAGAACAGCGAGTACTCGAACTGCATAGAGAGACTAACTGTTGCGAGATTGGCAAGAGTGACAAGGGTACGTAGGATGGGAAAACGTAATGAAAGCGACGTATGCAAACGCAACGGGATATTTTTTTTTACAAACTACAGCTACTAGACTTCAAGTTCCGATAGTAAGTGATTTTCAAAATTTAAAAATTACCGTCCGGAATATAAACACACAGCATCCTCATCTTACATTATGTGATCGCAAAAGCAACAAAAATATGTTTAGAATTGCTGTAGAGTACTTCTTCATTCATCTCGGCGAGGATCATTAACCTAGCCGCCGATCACCATCATCATCATCAGCGAGATTTCCGTCCCTTTAATACAGACAGAATTTCCTTGCCGCTGAACATCGGCGAGATTTTGGTTCCTTTGATATACAGACAGAGCTACCTCGCCGCTGAACATCGGCGAGATTTTGGTTCCTTATTATACAGACAGAATTACCTCGCCGCTGAACATCGGCGAGATTTTGGTTCCTTTATTATACAGACAGAACTAGCTCGCCGCTGAACATCGGCGAGATTTTGGTTCCTTTATTATACAGACAGAACTACCTCGCCGCTGAACATCGGCGAGATTTTGGTTCCTTTAATATACAGACAGAACTACCTCGCCGCTGAACATCGGCGAGATTTTGGTTCCTTTATTATACAGACAGAACTACCTCGCCGCTGAACATCGGCGAGATTTTGGTTCCTTATTATACAGACAGAATTACCTCGCCGCTGAACATCGGCGAGATTTTGGTTCCTTTAATATACAGACAGAACTACCTCGCCGCTGAACATCGGCGAGATTTTCGTTCGGTATATAAGAGAAATTAAATTATCACATATTCCAACATTTACATAAAATCGTTTCAATATATATATTTAAACATTCACATAATATGTGAATGTATGTAAACCCTCAGTTTTGCCGGTATTTGTTCGACCCATTACTTGCATCTTGCAAGATGTGACTCTCAGACTTGGCCATTTTACAAATTTTAGGTGCCCTGTCTATTTATTTCGTTACATTGTCTGTATCAAAAGTTGGAAAAAACCGTGCAAAGGTCAATTTAACGGGAAGTCTGCCTTCCAGTTCAGTTCAGTTTCAGTTTGCAGGGATTTCTGACGTTCTTGCGCGGAAATTGGACAAATTCAATAACAACTTAGTGTAGTTCCAGAATAACTAAGGTAAGTCAACTAAAACCATGTGCCTAAATCTGGAACACAGAAACGAGTGAAATTCTAAACGGGCCGGTATTTTTGTCGTACAGTGTTATGCAAATAGCCGAGTTCTTTCTTTACGAGGCTTTTCCTTGTCGCGTCGAATTGACAGAGGCAAATAATTTAGCAGGATAGGAACACGAAAAAGGATATTCTTGTTCAAAGGCTGCTAATAACACTTGTGAAACGGTTTTAAGCAAATATACCAGACATAACCAGACATAAACTATGGTGGGTAATTCATGCGTGCCTAAAACTCTCTTAATCCAGCGAGCAATTGATTTATCGAAACGTTACCTAACTACAACTATCAAATACGTTGAATATTAGGTTTACTTACCAAACAGAAAACTCTAATAATGGACACTGAATGTCAACAGCAGTGCGGCAAACGAAGGATCGATGAAATCATCAACAAGCAAACCAACGCTAAAGATTGAACGAAACGCGCTGCTTTGGCGCAATCACGTCTTGTCTAGTTCCAAGGCCTCTGCATGTTTCTTATTGCTTAATCCATTTGGGTCACGTGGCCTTTGCCGCTCGTTTGCCTCGGCTACAGTCTACCTCACTGAAACGAAATGATCGTGAGGGTCTGGGAAAAAGCCGTACAGGAGCTTGGAAACCCAGAGTCTTCGTTCCCCTCGTCCAGTGGTCGGTAAACGGGCTCGCTTTACTTCGGGTCATTACTCGGAATACCGAGCTATAAATCGTAAATGGTTTGAACCCAGGAGCCATATTAGGGCGGGCTAGAAGCGCAAGCCCTTCCCAAAATGCAGCGCGTCAAATTTGCGCGAGTTTTCACAGATGTAAACAAAACCTTTTCTTAATTCAGGCTCACTCTCGATTCACTCGCCGGTTTTCACTTGATTGCTACTTCGATTTGATTCATTGTTGTGATCTCAAGGTTGGGTGTATCTTCTGTTCATGCCTTAAGGAACATGTAGAGTAAGATTTTAATGTTTGTAAATGTTTATGTCAATCTTTTATTTTTGTCGTGAAAGTTCTCAATTTCTGCCCTTAGGCGAAGTGGCTGTCATCCCGTAAAATGCCATATAGATTATAACCGAGTGTCAACTTATTCCTTGTGTGATTTGCAGACAAATTCTATAAATTGCTGCTTAACTATATAGAAGATCTTAAAGTCGCTTGATCTCAAATTAACCTAACTGTTTGATAAGTAAAAAGCTAACACCGAGTCGAGTGTCTTTTCACTAGGTTCCTTTCGCCGTTTAGGAAATGAAGAAGAAATCAGGCGGACGCAAATATACTTTGGTGTTTGTGACATGAGTTTTAACGTTAGGCTTTGACATAATATTGCTGAAACCATGTAGTTTTCATAAGGGAATGAGACAAATAATTTTAGATGGTATTATGTCAAACATTATCGCGGTTTTTCCTTTTTTTTCTCAACAGCATAATATTTCACTCGCTCCCACAAGATGGCTGTCATCTCTGAAAGTCAGGGCAACCCTAAAACACGGAAACCGGAATCCGGAATCCGGAAACCGGAAACCAGAATCCAAAAATTAAAGAAAACAAGTTCTTTAAATACGCGAAAGTAACTTTGCATAGCTTTTGCCTGTAAAAGTTAAGACGCCAAGTAAAAAGGAGCTCAAACTTTACCTTTTTCGTGCAACCGTTATTCCTAGCTAGTGAGGGCCATGATTATGAGAATCTAAGTAGCGTGGGTCCTAATTTGATTCTAAGCACCCTGACAGCGTCTAAAATAAGCTTCCTGGTGATTGCCATTTGTTTAATAAGTGATCTGCAATTTGATGGAGGTATAAGTTTGGCCTTTATGTCTAGCAGATACTGAACAAGGTAGAAAATGTCCGTAGAGAATAGGGTCTCCGTCAGTGGCAGCTACCTATACATCGATGGTCACGCCATCCACTTTCGATGTCCAAAAGTTAACCTCACTAGTTTAAATAAGTTTGTTTTTCCCAACAGATACGAGACTAATTCCAGATCAACACCATTTCCACACCACTAATACTGTTACAAATCACCACTACATAAGCTTGTCGGCAGTCATATTAAAACAATTTATGGAAATGTTGCACACGTACTTCCGTCTGCTTCTCGCTTGTGAACGGATTGGACCACAAGTTGTTAAAAGATGTGCTACTCACCAGTCTTCTCAGAGCAATTTGATCTAGACAAGAACTGCGCTCTCACCTGAGGGCAAGATTGATTAAAGGATGGGTAACTTAGCCTGCGAGAAGGCTCTCGTGCTTGAGCTGGGGGCGCGAGGGGCGAAGCCGCGAGAAAACATTCGCTCACATGCCAAAGCAAACACCAAGAAAGCAGCGCTTGAGCGTGACACTTGAGCCTGTTCGCAGGCTATGGGTATCCACCCAAAAAATCACTAACCCTGAATGGATATTGATTTACCCAATGTATACATGAAGCTTTATCCAGCTTTTGAACAACTGGGCGGGATGTATAGCTAGGGGTTGTTCAAAACTAGACAATAAATAATAACAAAATAACTTTATTTATCAGTTTAATTTATTATTTCTATCATCATTCATAATATCTGGATGTCGGATGCCGGATGCCGGATGCTGAATTCCATGTTTTAGGGTTGCCCCTCTTTGATTCTTGAATTGCAAAATGTCAAGTTTCGTGTCATCTGTTCCGTTGCTTTGACCAGAGGTTTATTTTAAAGAGAATATCCATTGCCATCCCGCTTTCATCATCAGAGATATCAACAGCTGTCGAAAAAGCTATTCAAAAGGCCGTTTAAAATCCAGGGAGAGCGACCACTGCTGTTTTAACAGACAGATTGCTTAAAAAAAGAAAAAAAAAATACAGATTGCTTTTAAAATGCTGGAAATCCATCACAAAACACTCCGGCGACACTCCGCCATCTTTAACTTACACGTTGAAAAGTCGGCGGTTAGCTTCTTCTAATTCGGAATACGTCATGTATGGTGATACAAATTGTACCGCTTAATATCGTCCAAGATGACGGAATGTGTTCTGATGTGCGTTGAAAGAAATCTGTATCCTATAACAGCTGTGATCGCTCTCCCTGGATTTTAAAAGGCCTTTTGAGTAGCTTTCTTGACAGCTGTTGATATCTCTGATGATGAAAGCGGGATGGCAATGGATATTCTCTTTAGACCTCGGGTCGAAGCAACGGAACAGATGACACAAAACCTGGACATTTCACAATCCAAGAATCAACGAGAGCGCAAAGGCGCGTCTAAGTGACATGTATGTAGTACTTATTTCTTGTTTCTATTCTATTTTACGCCTGAAAACCTAAGTTGAGGGATCTTATGCGTTGAATCTTCTTTTGCCGCGTTTTATCGATATCCGTGAGAATGCCACAAAATGTAGTTCTGAAAATATTTGAAAGAAATGTCTCAAGTGCTTCCTTTCGCCGAATTTATACTGGAAATTGATAGGAAAATACTTAGGTAGACATTTCTTGTTGATTTCGAGTTAGGTTAAGACAGAAAAAATGGCTTTTGTGTTTTAGTGGATGTTCATGAAATGGCCAAAATGTAAACAGTACCCCCAAACATTTTATGGCTTTTTTGATTGCTCTCACTATTCATGTGAGAATAATGTGTAGTTGCCGTTCCCCGGTGCAGATATTTGCCATCAATTAAAGGCTATTTACAACACTACGAAATATGCACCTTACTTAAGATGGAGCCACGGAGAGAAATCAAATTGCCTCATTTAAATGGATATCTGTGCTTTGAGACTGGTAAGAGTAGAACATGATCCAGTGGATGTCATTTTCACATGGCCTTTTTTGTTGTAGAAATACTAAATCAAAGACAGCTAATTAAATATGCATAAATTAGTGACAAACGGCCATTTTTGGAGGGGGTCCCCCTAACTTGAAGGGAATAAAATATTTTGACCTAATTTTTAGTGCAGAGTGCACTATTGGGATGGTTATGGGGGTTGCCTGCCGCTAAGGAACTAAGGCGCTATGGCGCTATGGCACTATGGCCCTATGGCGCTAAGGTGTAAACTTTAATGTTCGTTTAATTAATTAATTTCAATTAATTAATTAGTCTAGAGGCAAGGAAGTAGTGGGAGTAGGGTGGGAAAGGTACATGTGTACTCTACGTAAAACATCGCCGTCGCTTAACTTTGAACATCGCAAAGCTATATATTTGTTTCAGGTAACCCCTTGCTCTCCTTGTGGTACCATTCTCCTTAGAACAAAACTAATTTGCCCTAAATGCATGCATAAATTAGTTGGGGTTCGTGGCTTCTATATTAGATGAAGGATACATTGCATACGGAATCACGCACAAATGTTGAGTGGTTTTCCTTATGGTAGAGCTCAACATGTAAGACGCATGCGTTCTAGCATTGTTCGTGTTATACACTATCTTTACACGCAGTATTTTATATATCGTGTCATGTGACCAAGGACGGAAGTTATTTTTCAGGTAGCGCCAATTGTCCCTTTTTATTGCAAAAGTGAAACGTTACTGTGGCTGCGTAGCTTTTAGAATTACAAACAGGTCGGTTCAACAAATATCATCTGCTGTTTTCAATCTACAATCTGCTTCTCCTTAGCGACTTGTTTATTTCTTGCCTTAATTGTGTCTGTAAGAGAGACCAAAAAGTTCTCAAGTTAGTGGCTTTAATACTCCTCAAATTGTAAATTTGTAACAAAAGAAACCAGGAAAATGCTCAAATATTGCTGCAGACGCCGTGGCACCTAATGAAAGTTCAAATTAATTTAATCAGTCTTTGAGGAGACTCATTCATATCGGCCAAGTAGCGCTGTTTATCTTCAATACTTTTCGTTGAAAAGCTTCTCAGCCATCAATATCTTTGTGTGTTAATTTTGAATTGTTTTATTGTTAACAACAAAGGTGGCAACAGAAAAAGAAAGTGGTATTTCGTGACTATCTGATAATTAAATTAGTTCTTGTTCATCGGTAAAAATTTGCATTTTTAGTAAAACATCGTCTCTGTTCCGTTTCTTCATCACTACATCAGATATTTGACTTTCTTTCATTTATTTCCAAAAAACAAGGACATCTTCCGTATGTTTTGGAGAAAACAGGGGTTTCATATTACATGGCTTTGCGAGGAAAACAAAAGTATCAAGTTACAAAGTTGGTGTGAAGAGCTAAATTGTCACGTTTGCTGCTTCAGCGTATTGTTGAATTTAAAATGAACGAAAATCAACTTAAAGCACCAGTAGTAATGAATTTGTGCGTAATGTTTTGGACCTTGAATGAAAATACAACCTTGAAACATACACACTGCAAAGGGGAAAAGCCGTAGCAGACTACCAAGGTAGACACAAACCGGAAGTGAACCGAGCAGGGGTGAGTACTTATGGGACTACTGTAACAGAGCTATCAATTGCGCTCTGCACTATCTGAGATTGTCTCACTAGTTTGCCATAATCATTTACTCACCAAACCCAACATTTGCCCCAAGTTTGAGCAAAGTCGGTGATTTGAGCCGTGTCACCTGCCAGGTTCTGCCTGGTTTTCTCATGGACACACTCTTAAGCCATTGGTGTGAGACATTTTAGAGTCCAGAAATTTTGATGATGTGCTTATCAGCTAAATTAGTTGAACCAGATGGGAAAATATTATGTTTTTAATTTCATTCTTGACTGCCATGTGCATACAGCATTATTTTTGTCTGCTCTTGTTTCCTTAGTGAAATATTTTCTTGTCCAACCCTTATCCACATGTTAAAACTTGCCCATCCACATCTGTTGTTTTAAAACAACACCTTGTGTTTATCATTTCTTTCGAACGACCTGGACCTGGGGCCTTTTGTCATTTATGGTAAATTAATCTACAAGCAGCTGATATTCTATTGCTCTGTCTCAGTTGCTTTCTGTTAAGATTGGTCGAATTGACATTTCAGGTGTCCGGAACAGATGTTATGGTAACTGTTGCCAAGTCATTTGGAGCACCAATCAAATGTAAGCTGTAATAAAATTTTGATACCTGGGGCACTGGTTAGCCAGGCCCAGGGCTATTGGACATGACTTTCTTTTCATTCTGTTGAAATTCAGTTAAAATATACAAAGCTATACATGTACATACATGTATATTTTGGCATCACTCTTCTGAGGCTTGCTTATCTCTTTCTACGTACTATGTACATGTATTTAAATTGTTAAAAACAATATTGACACTTGTTACACTTGTTAACAAAAGTGTTGACTCAGTCTAAAGTCACCATACGAGCCAAGTGGCCCATCAGGCCAGCACTTATCTCTGATTTCTGGAACATTAAGCAAATAAAAGTATTTCTACTCCTTCCTGGAAGGGAGGAGTAGAAATGTGGGAGGTGCAGTGGCCTCATGGTTAGTGCCCTCATGGTTAGTGCCCTTGTCTCCGGATCGAGCGGTCTGGGCTTGAGCCCTGGCCATGGACATTGTGTTGTGTTCTTGGGCAAGGCACTGTACTCTCACAGTGCCTCTCTCCACCCAGATGTATAAATAGATGCTGGCGAACTTAATGCTGGGGGTAACCCTGTGATGGACTAGCATCCCATCCAGGGGGGAGTAGAAATATCCATACTCGCTTCATGCTACAGAAACCAGGATACTCTACTCTCCCCCACATGGGATGCTAGTCCTTCACAGCTATCCCCTCCCCTGCTCCCAAGCTTTTTGTCATGCTGTCCTGGCAGTTGGTAAATACATGTACCCCTTGGCATTGACACACTTGGTTTGAGAGAGACACTGCTAGTCAGAGTAATTGGATTGCTCAGTGAGTCATAGCTGCAGGCATTGCAGCTCTACATCAGTTTGACTCTAAGGTGCAAACACATGGTCTCCTGGGACGGAAGGGTGCCAGCAACAATAAATTGTGTTGAGAGAGTACCTACAGTTGTAGGATATATGTACACCTGTAGCTGTGCTGCTCCGGAACTGAGTGCACCGCATTCACTCTAGCAGTCCAAGTGCTGTACGTACTACTACAAATGCCAAATGTATTTTATAATATGTAAGAGAATAAACAGATTAAACTTTGCTAAAGAGAAAACATGCAAATTTGAGCTTTTGTGTTTCTCTTACTCAACAGGATAATTTATGGCACTTCTGTTGAGGTTTGATCACAGGTAGGTGGTGTGTGTCTTGTTATAGGATTTTATCATCCTTTAATTACCAAGACTGATCAACATTTACCCATTACTGTAGTTTCTCCTCAGAACACTAATCCATTCTTTAACAGATGTGGGGATATTGTCCGTGTAGCATCAAACCATAAAATAAAAAATGAAATAATAATAATAATAATAATAATAATAATAATAATAATAATAATAATAATAATAAAAAAAGAGGTAAAAAACGTTCTCTGGTAAAATTGTATAAAATTGTGGGCTTTCAACAGCCAGTCTGCTGTCTTCGATGGACAAAAATGAAATGATAAAATAGACGTAAGAATTTGAATATAACAAGCGAATGGCATATATTAAATAGAATACGTGTGAAAGAATGTGAGAATGCTAAAAGTGTAAAATTAGTGTTTGTTTAAAAGAATATTATATTGTCCCTGCGGAGGGCACGAATTGTTGTTGGCCTCAACAGTTTTCACTGTGTGCCAGGATTCCAGCGTCTTTCTAATGCGGCAGTTGCCTTTGTCAATTATCTCAGCATTGTTAAAGTCGATGGTATGATCAAAGGTCCAGGCACAATTTTATACAATTTTACCAGAGAACGTTTTTTACCTCTTATAATGAATCCAGGTATCGGATCTTCAATATTTTTAAATAATAATAATAATAATAATAATAATAATAATAATAATAATAATAATAATAATAATAATAATAAGAGAACCAAAGAGAACCAAACAAATGGCACGAAATAAGACCCAAGAAAAATTAACAAAGCAGTGGGAGAACAAAGCCCTACATGGAAGATACCCAAAGAGAATAAAGGAGGCAGATGTTGACCACCACAAAACCAACCAGTGGCTCAAAAGCAGTGGACTGAAGGCAGAAACGGAAGGATTCATAATCGCAGCCCAAGACCAAAGCCTAGCTACCAGATCATACCACACCAGCATTATCAAAGACGGTACTAGCCCCCTATGCAGGATGTGTAACAAATACGACGAAACAATTGACCATATCGTGTCTGGGTGTCCTGAACTTGCGAAAACAGAATATACCCACAGACACGATAAAGCAGCCGCGTATATACATTGGAAAGTTTGTCACAACTATAATATAAAGACATCAGAAAAGTGGTATGACCATGAGCCGCAAACAGTTACAGAAAACGAGGATGTCACGATATTATGGGACATGCCAATACACACAGACAGGAAAATAACAGCCAACAGACCCGATATAGTGATTAAAGACCACAAAACGAAAACCTGTAAATTTATTGACATGGCAGTACCATCAGACAGAAACACATCCGTGAAAGTCAGTGAAAAACTATCCAAATATAAGGACTTGGAAATCGAAACAAGCCGAATGTGGGGCATGAGAACGGAAACGATACCAGTTATCATTGGAGCACTTGGAGCTATCAAAAAGGGACTAGGAACTTATCTTGGAAGAATTCCCAGCCAATTAAGCATCAGTGAACTACAAAAGATAACCTTGCTAGGTACAGCACACATTTTGAGGAGGGTGCTATCAAGCTAAAAACTGGCTATTCCCTAGTGCCCCAGGACCATGGTTTGGTCTCGGCCTTAAGGACTCTAAGCAAACATTACGTGAGGACGATAATAATAATAATAATAATAATAATAATAATAATAATAATAATAATAATAATAATAATAATATACCTGAGTACCTGACTTTTAAGCGCTGTTTTGATAAGAGTACAGTAAAAACCCGCATGTAAGAGCCTGCTGGCAGAAATTTGCCATTTTAATACATGTACCTCAAAAAGATAAGAACCTGTTTAACCATGCACGATCTAGCAGGTTCTTATAATTTTGTGGTTTACAGTTTAGTCATGGACTCTTGTTGTAGAGATAATAATACACATGAAAAAATTACTCGATTCTGATTGGCTAAGAGCAGTGCAGTTCAAGTGTAACACCAGTGCAAAAAGTGTAACAACAGTGCAAAAAGTGTAACACCAGTGCAAATTACACATCGAAATTCTGGATTATGATTGACTGAAAGAAAATAGGAACTTTTCTAAGAAAATGATATCACGTAAAATGATGACGAAAATTTTGTGCTGAAACTCTGAAAAAAGTTTTCTCAAATGAGAAAAAATGGCTGTTAGGCTTATCATAATACAGGTGAGAATAAATACAAGTTTATTTATTTTTCTGGTAATCAACAACTAAACTCCTTCATAGAAATTAAGAACCTAATTAAGAACCTACCTAGCCTCAATTGCCAATAACTACCCCAAATTACAAGAACCTATTTTGCCAGACTTATAGTGGAGCTCCGGCGGCCCAAAGGGCCGCCAAGCGGAGCCCCATACTCATATGGGAAAGAAAAGGAAACCCATGAATGAATTTTCTCATGGTTTTCATGGCTAGCGGTATTGCTCGTGGGCGCGTACGCACGACGACGACAACGACGAAGGCGACGGCGGAGTTGCCCAACATGGTGGCCATACTCCAGCTAATAGGTCGACAGAGACATGCACCCTCGGTCTCCAGTAGAAGAATGCCATTTTTCTTGGGGGGATTTTTAAAGAAAAGAACACTCATTTCTATTTGTTATGTCGACAAACGATAGCGGAGGTTGATCTAATGTTTTTAAGATAGGGTTGCACTGAAGGAATTAAAAAGAAAGCAAGAATTAACAGGCAAAGAAGTAGCAAAGAAAATCGCGAAAAAGAGTGGGTCAGCGCTGGGGAAGGACGCGAAACAGTAGTGAACAATGCTGTGAATTATAGCGAGTCAAGGGCTAGAGAAAGGAAGTAAAATAATACTGAACAATGCCGTTAACCAAAGCTAACGAGGGCCATAGAAACAATGTGAAAGTACTCAGAAGACTGCAGTGCCAGGTTTTTAAAATTCACACGTTGTGACGCTGTGCAGCCGTGCAAGAAAAGTTAAATGATTTGGTCAGGTGATGAACAAGAGAAATCAAACATGTCCGAGTGTTACAAAACAATAAACACAGTGGGAAAAAGTGGTTGATTCGTTGATCTGTCGAAAAGATTAGTTCAGTTCAGTCTTCACAACTTTTGCTGCAAGTTCCTGCCTGGAAGATTTACACTGTCCGAACTGATATTGCCAACTTGCGGTAAGTAACTTTTGTTGTTGCGTTTGCTATGAAAATTAACAAGTTGCCTCGGCGATATAAGCTTATTTTCAATTGGAATGCATTAAAAGTCTTCCTTATTTGAAGCCATTGAACAGTGTAAGCCATTGAACAGTGTAAATGACATTTACATACTTAGAAAAAATTTAGGGCGTAGAAGTTTTTGCCCTGACCATTTCTCGGTAATAGAAATAAGTTTTACATACATACATACATACACAATTTAGTTGATGAGAGCGTTCTTCTCTCTCCACACACACACACTCTCTCTCTGCTCCTTTCTTCACTCTAATTTTGTTATTAACTACATTGTAACTCATTAAACAAATGTCACTGACTGTTTTTTTTGTTGATCATGCATACTTTTTTGCTCGTCAAAGAAAGTTTCAGTTTCTTCCTGGCTGTTTCCTTTGTCCTGTCCAGTACCAATTCCTTTGTGATATAACTTTGTGAGTTCTCTATTCTCCTTAAATTTCATCTTGTCAGGGTGATAAAATGCACTCTCGGAGTGTTCAATCATTGTTTTCAGTCGCTACAATTTTCAGGAAAAAAGCAATAGTTTTCTTAATTTCCTTTTACATGTACTTTGTGTTAGGACCTTTTAGCATGCTCGTAATTGACCCATGGGCATAATTTTGAATAACGTAAAGAATTAGATCCATTTTAGTGTTAAGTATGTTTAAATTATTATGAATTACATGTAGGCATTTCTTTTTATTTTTTTATTTTTTATTTTAGTCGCATGTGATGTTTTATGATTTTACCGACGTATACCATGTAAATGTAAATAATGCACTAGAATTAGCCAATCAGAGTGTGCATTATATCAGCTTTAAACACAAACCATATGTAATAAATGTATGTAAATGATATTTTGATGAGAGAGAACTGGACAGGGCAAGAACTTCTCTTTCTTTTGTAAATTTATATATTCATTTCTCTCAGTGCTGTCAAAATGTCTTAGGAACCTTCATTTTTGATAGTCCATTATTTTCCACCATACCTAGCACAGAAGCTCACAAAATCCTAACTAATATCCAACATGTGTGTGTCTCTGGCCTTTGCTCTGTACTACGTGTATATTCTGTTATCCTGCCTTAACTGCTAGAAACAATTTTGACAGAGCTGTTTCAACAGTTTCACTTAAATTAATTCCCAGTAACAGCACTACATGTGGCAGTGTTATTGGGTATGAACTTTATGGAGGGTTTAAATTTTTATTTTTTTATGATTACAGGAGACAACAAAATATACATGTGTATACATAACCTGATGTTGGTGTTGGTTACGAATCGTAGTTCATAATAGTCATCCTATGACAGGTAAGGGGGAAAAGTTCAGAAAGTTTAGAACATCCCTTCCCCCAGCACACCTTCTGTCTACAGGTGTAATTATTGAGAGGTTATATATATATATATATATGTTGAAAGATTTTGAAATAAAAGCTTTATCTGTAGTAGTTTGTTTCGTTATTATATAAAACAAATAGATTCCATGTTGCTGTGCGTCTGTTCAGTAATAGATCACAGAAGACGTCAAAATGTGGTAAGAACATCAGTGACTTTTTTGTTCTTACCACATTTTGACGTCATCTGTGATCTATTACTGAACAGACGCACAGCAACATGGAATCTATTTGTTAAATATATATACAAAGAGTAATGTAAAGTTATAAACTTAACATTACAATCTGACATTTGAATGCCTCCTTTGCTAAAATTAGTGACAATTTAATTGTTGTCACTCCCTGTGAATTCATAGAGATTTCAGAGGCAAATTATCACCTGTCTTCAAGTTAGGGAAAATGACACAAAAAAAAGTTACAGTGAAAGTAAAGAGAATTGTGAATGTTGATGTGGTGTACATTGTACATCATGTAAAGGTATTTGGTGAGTGCCAAAGGCATAACAGTTCATGCATTGCTTTTTCAGGACAAATTATATAACAGTGATGTTTTAAGGTGTGATCGCAAAAGTAATGAGTACATTGCCCAGGCAGTACCAGTTTATGGAAGGCATATGCAGACAGTAAGAGGAACTGTAAGCATTACCGGGTAAGTTTGTTTTATGCTTTTGACTTCTTGTACTTGGATTTTGTGTCATTTCATCACAAGAATAGGTGATGAAAGATGCAATAGTTGTAAACTTGCAGTTTATTTTTGAAGGCAAACTTATAAGTCTGCCTATGCTGGATAACAGCCATGTGTAAACTGAATGTAAAGCAAACACTCTGTTAAAGGTGGGGCAACCCTAAAACCCAGAAACTGGAAGCCGGAATCCAGAACGAAAAACTGGAATCCAGTAACCGGAAACTATAATCCACAAATCGAAGAACACAAGTGCTTCAAATACTCAAAAATTGTTTTGCTTAGGTTTTTGCCTGTGAAAAATAAGCGGCCAAGTAAAAAGGACCTCGAACTGACACAAAAATTCCCCATCTGTTGAAATTCGTGCAACCATTATTTCTAGTGAGGGCTATGATTATGAGAATCTTAGTAAAGTGCGTCATAATTTAATTCCAATCACCCTAAGAGCATCTAAAATAAGCTTGCTGGCAATTAACTGCATGGCCATGGGCCAAGCGCGGTTCATGTTCTACCAGTGTTTTTTTTGTTTTTGGTCGGTGACCAGACCCAAACTTCCTCTCAGCCAAATTTTGAATCATGCAGCGTGTGATGTTTATTCGCCATAAGCTGTTGAAACGTTAATACAAGGACAATGTTACGGATATCGTTTTCTTTATTTGTGTATAATATATATTTTCTTCTGGTTTTATCGAAGCGTTGAATTCAAAGGGAATAATAAATACGCTAAAAATGCTAAAAAAGGGTATTATGTCAGCCATGGATTGTGCTGACGTTGCAGCTTTCATTTTCACTACATGATAAATACACTGTAAGATCATGTTTACTTTGCAAGTTTATTTCGCCAGAAGCGACGGTCATTAATTTATGTGCAATTTTGCGAGTATTTCTTGTGGGTTTCGACAAATGAAGCAAATTCTTTGGCTGTTTCATCGCAGCGAGTTAAGAGATTTGAAGAAAAATTAAGTATTTGCCGAGGTAAACAAGAGCTTGCCAGAACTTGCAATTTTTAAGTCAGTGCTAGGAGAAAAAACACAACCGTTCCAAAATTAGCTGTGGATAACTTAAACCCCCCGGATTGTGTGACTTGCGTGACTACTTCAAAGCACAAGCAAATTGAATTTTGATGTTTCAGGAAGAAAGCTGTTTATTAAAAGCATTATTAATAGCGTGACACTCGTTTCCTTTTGTATCATTCATGGGCATGTCCTGAGCGAACTTCCAGATTAAGACCATTACTTCATCATAGATTTCGCAAAGGCTAAGACTGATGGTGCAATAAGATAATTATGACATGGTTTGTGTTGATCAAGTGATGTGTTTACAGTAATCAATGAATCATCAAGGACTGCTTTGGAATGTGCACTGCGTTGTAACTGTAGTATTAACAAAACAGTTAAATTTTAAAAGTGCAGTTATAAGATTTAAAAGATCTTCTTGCCATTTTGTTTAATAAGCGATCTGCAATTTACCAGAGGTATAAATTTACCCTTTATGGCTAGTAGATACTGAACAAGATAGAAAATGTCATAGAGAACAGGATGTCTGTCAGTGGCAGCCCCCTGTTCATTGATGGTCACGCCCCCCACTTTCGAAGTCCAAAGGCTAACCTGGCTCATCTTAATATAATATTTGATTTGTCCAACAGATACCAAACTAGTTCTGGATCAACACTATTTCCACACTGATACTGTGACAAATCAGCATTTCATATTCTTGGCGGCCGTCATAATAAAACAATTTATAGAAATGTTGCACACTTACTTCCGTCTGCTTCTCACTTGCTAACAGATCGGACCACATGTTGTTAAAAGATGCTTAAAGACTGCCAGAAACTCACCACAATAGCTTGTTGTTATTGTGCTACTCGCTAGTCTTCTTATAGCAATTTGAGTTAGACAAGAACTGCACTCTCACTAGAGCCAGGTTGAACAAAAGATGGGTAACTAAGCCTTTGAGCAGGCTCTTGTGTTTGGGCCGGGGCATGAGCGGCAAAGTTGCATGAAGGCACTCGCTGGCATGCCAATGCAGAAAAACACTAGACACTTATTTAGCCTGCTCAGGCACTAGAGACAGATACTAGAGCCTGCTCGCAGGCTATGAGTAACTCTGTCCACCTGAAAAATCACTAACCCCGACTGGAAAGTGATTACCCAATGGATAGCTTTATCCAGCTTTTGAACAATTGGGCTAGATGTATAGCTAAGGGTTGTTCAGAACTAGTCAAAATTTTTTTAGCAATTACAGTTTGTAGCTGAAGTAAAGCCAAGAAAGTAAATAACAGCAAAATAGTTTTTCCCCATATTTATTTATTAGACATTACTGAAGTGAATTATTTCTATCATCATTCATAATATCTGGATTCAGGATTCTAGTTTCCAGTTCCAGATTCCGGTTTCCGGATTCAGTTTTTTAGGGTTGCCCTTAATGATGTATGTGCATGTTAATCTTGAATAATCTGAAATTTCAGAGAGGTTAAAAATATCATATCATATCTATGATGGTTCTGTATCTGTTGGTGTGCAACGATCTACACCAATATTTCAATGTAATAATGTACAGTGTATATTAATTAACCAAATTATGCTGTTTTTAGTTGACCAATGCTACTATTGTAATGTGATGTTGAAGCCCACAAATTGACAAACATGCCCAGTGTCAACTTCTCAAATATATGACCTGGCCAGACAGTCTAGATTACAAAAGTTTCTGAAAGTTGGAATTACCAGGTAAGATATTTCTTAAACATTATTTTGTAATTAATGATTTCTCAGACATTGTTTTCTTCAAGAAAAGATTCATACCCCACATGGAGGTTTTTCCCTATTAGAGCTCTATCTTCCTGATACTTTAATTTGGAATTTTTGAAGGCTGGCCATGAATGGGTGTTGGGTGTGAATATCTTCTGGTACTGCACATTCAGATTTACATGTAGTAAGCAAGAACATCAGTATTTATCCTGACAAACTCTGATTTTCTTTTGGAAGCTGAACTCATATGCAGTTGTACAGTAATATGTATAACCAAACAGCCTGGATGGCCCTTTGATTGGGACTGGGCACATTGTTGTAACTTGCAATGTTCCAGTTTCTTGTTTAAAGCAAATTGCATTTGCTCTGAAAAGCAAGTCGCAAAGTTCATTACAGTTATTAAGTTTTCTTTGCATCTCAGGGCAGAGCCTGCCACTGTGAAAGTTGGGGTACCAGCCCCTAGCATTTGATTCACTAACACTCAGTAAACAACTAACAATGAAGTACATTGTATATCAAAGAAAGGAATGTGTAAAGTGTTAGTGTGTAAAGATTATAATAAATTATAATATGTTTTTATCTGAATAACAGTGGTGTTCAAGTAGCAGCTACAGTATGATTACATGTCTGTTCCTGTCATTCAATATATGAAGAGTTTACACATGGGCAGCCTGTATTAAGACATCAAAGATTTTCAAAGCCAAGGTCATTGAATAAACTGACTTAGAAGTTGAGTTCTGCAACCCATCCTGTGTGTTGTAATATCATGGCTGCAACATTGTGACAGATACACTGTATTACATTATTAAGAAACACATATATCAACTAATTATTTAAGGTGCCTGTTAAATTAATCAGTTTTTCTTAGAGATAATTTATTCATGGTTTATTTAAATAATTGCGTTTTTGGCTTTAAAATGATATTTATCGTGTTTGTAAATCAATTTTGTGATAATCTGCATTGGACATGGCATAAATTAATATTTTGCCAACACGAAATGGAGACAGACAGCCTTGCCATTCGCAACGTCCAATAAGGCTAATTTGTTCCCTACTGTTGTAAAAATAGTGTTCTCTTGTTTATAAATTATTTCAATCTGTTGTTTAAATGATTGCCTCGTAACCCCTATGTCCAGTTTGGTGCATGTAGGATATTGATGTATTGCTTATCCATTTTGCTGTAAATTATCTTAATTGATGTGTCAATCAAAACATATCTTGGATATGCTGGGCTCTTCTGACAAATGTACCCATGCCTGATAACCTTCGAGTGCATTTGGTTGTGTAGTGCAGACAAAATACATGTACATAATGTAACTTACTCGTAGTTTGCTTATAATTCTTGGTATAATTTAATCATAGCAAAATTAATTAATGGAACCCAATAACAGCTCCTGTAGTCCACAATCTCAGTCAAGACGAAGAACAAATCACATGGAAATTGAATAATAAAGTTATTATTAGAAGCCTATGCAAGTATTCATGATCAGCCAAAAAAAAAATATCATAATTACCATTCATGTAAGAGTGATTTTGCTTATTGCAAACCCTTTCAGCAGGAGGAGACTCCAGACAAAAGTGAAGATGGCTAAATGTATCTTTGGGGACAAGTTAGAAAACAAAACTTTCCAACTTTTCACATATGTATACTATTTTGGTATTTTTGCGAGATTTCATTTGGTAGAGGTTTAGGGACTGAGTATTGTAACCGCTGCATTTCAATCAGTCCCCACAGCAAAAAAATGTTTAAACTTCTTTTGTGTGGGAGTCCCCATGTTAACTAAGAAAGAATAGAATGATTAATAACAATGTCTTGTCTTTCTGAATAAGGTAGGAAAGAGCAGGAAATGCCACCAAAAAGCACAGAAGACAGTTCTGTTATGTGATTAAGATTTTTAGTGGCTTCCCAGAAATCCTTGAAATCATGGCTCTATATTTCATAATCACACCATCTTACACCTCGATCTGCTGATGTGATCCTATTTCCGGCTGAAACTATTAAATAGTTCGCAATTTACCTCACATACATGTTCGATTATTTTCATTAGTAACAGCATTCCAAAAAGTAACTGAAGAGCTCCGCTTTTAGGCTCGGCTAAATTTATATATTACAAAATATAGGTTATTACACGTGGATTTTTACTGTACTGTAGTTTTATCAAAACAGCACTTACACTGCACTTGGCTTTCTACCGTTACTTAAGCTATTTGGAAACAAATCAAAAGAAAAAATAATTATGTGTGTGATGTACTTTGCTGATGAAAGCTTACAGTAAACTGTAGTTAGTAGTATCTGAGATCTGTACTGTACCTGTAGATATGGCTAGCAGACTGAAGGAGAGACAGTTTCACTGTGAAAATTAAGAGCTACATGTATTTTCGGAACCGTCCTGTATCTGCGTTGTCTTGACGGAGGAATACGTGTAGGACACATTTTCTCATCATCTTTTCGTCGACAGCAGCAAGAAAGACAAGACCAGCCGGCTGTATTTCTACTTCGGCTTCATCGCTTACTTTGTGGGCCTGGTACTGACCGTTCTGGTGATGCACACTTTCAAGGCTGCTCAACTTGCCCTGCTGTATTTAGTGCCTGCCTGTCTAGGAGCACCAATCACGTTGGCTTTGATCAGAGGAGAAATTTCAGAGTTGTTCAGGTAGGTTGAAAGTATTTTACTTTTCTATTTCTTTTCCTTTTTTGTCTCGGCTTGATTAGAACTCCAAAATTGAATGTAGGATCCAGTTTATATCAAAGCTTGCGCGAGTAAAAGTTAACTTGGTAGAACTGTTTTAGCATCCTTAATCAGCCTTGAAGGTTCTCATGATGAAACAACGTAGAGGGTCTTCTTTTGATACACTGTAAAATTCATGTTTCCAAGTTTCTGTTATTCATTTTCATTATTTTAAACGTGGTGTATCTGTGCATATTGAAGAGGTGTCAACGAGGCTAAACATACGTGCATATAGTATCAGTTACATTGTTAGAAGCAGTAATTAAAATAGTAAACTAAAAGGATCCCTTTTCCGCCATAGTTTTTCACAATTTATTTTTTACATTTTTTCCCAGTAATTATTGAAGGTTTCTTTTTAGTCTTCCAAGCTTTAACTATCCATGTGCCATACACTGTATAGCGACTGTTTCTGTTTAGCTGAAAAGCCAAACAAATCGGTGGCACGATCTTGATGTATAATTCTGAACAGAAGTGAACAAGCTTGTCTGTTTCACTGCAGGTATATGAAGATAACCCGGAGAAAGATACGAAAGAAAGCGAAAAGACTCAAGTAGAGGGCAGCGAAAATGTCAACGGCGAGGCAAAGACAAGCCAGTAAACGAACTGAACCCAAATAAATCATTATTGTCAGTTATTATAAAAGGATAAAACTTAATTTTACCGCTTACTGTAGAAAACTGTGCCTGTTATAAGCAAGATAACATATGAAAGAGTCATTTGAGACCTTACTTATGTCGAGGATTTCACAACCTTTAATTCCAGAGGTTCGTCTCTTAATTCCTTGTACAAAGTATCCACTCAGTCGTAGAAAACTATTAAAACTGTGAAGTTAAAATCTTCTGCGTTATGTGGAGTGGCATTTGATCGTTCATCGCTTAATGTTATATTCTCTTACTTTGAGAGACGTCTTTACTATAGTTCCAAAGGAAGACAAGAGGGTAAAGAGAGCAAGAGAGGAGGGGGAGCGTAAGGGGGGTTCGAAAACCGCAAAACCGCGTAAAAGAACGTGAAAAACCGCAATACCGTATGAAAATTTACCAAAATACCGAAACCGTAGTTACAAATGTGCTTCGGTGCCGTGATCATTACTTCTAGTTCGCCATTCCATTAGAAATACGACCTTATTGTAGTTTGACAAAAGTGTACGTTAATGTTAAATGATCATCGCACTCAT
This sequence comes from Orbicella faveolata, assembly GCF_042242905.1. Classification (NCBI taxonomy): domain Eukaryota; kingdom Metazoa; phylum Cnidaria; class Anthozoa; order Scleractinia; family Merulinidae; genus Orbicella; species Orbicella faveolata. The sequence goes on along the minus strand of NW_028301577.1, from coordinate 11,731,133 downwards.
AAAATAATACTGTAATAATTGACATACGTCCGTGGGACTGACTTCGTTATGCTGCTGTGAAACTAATATAAGTGAGCTCGCGCACGCACGAATACCGCTGAGTTACCCAATTGAAAAACATCGATGTTTACGACTTCAGCACTGGAAACAACTCGAATGTTACTCAACACGAGCTTTCCGCGACATGATTGTTTGGTGAAAATTCGTCAAGATTCTAGTTTTCAAGCTCAAATATCCCGAATACGAGTTCGGAACATCCATTTTATGTCGCAATTCGACTGAATCAAGCTTAAATTTCACATAAAATTTTCCAAGAAGAATTTTGAATGACCCGAAGACAACGTAGTCAGCCCCATTAAGTTTTCAGTGAAGCAAACGATTGTTGACGCGTATAACTCTCTAGAAGCGAGTTCTTGCTCCCAGAAGAAACGTCGCCGAGCTTCCAATCTCTCCTTGAAGTAACATCGTCTCTTTCCGACCATCCTCATAACCACTTCTTCTTGCTCGGCAGACATTGTCCCGCACGAGGCCCTGGCAAATACTGTAGGAACTCGGAGCGAAAGATTCCCAGCCCGAAAAGTCAACAAGTTGACGTATCATTGGATAAAATGGTTTTAAATCATACCAATTATTAACCGGAAAAAGCGGAAATTACAAACAGCAAAGCTTGTTTGCACAACAATGGTCCCTTGCAAAACATAAACAAAAAATCAAAAGTCATCGGAAGCGTCAGGATCCGAGTAATAACTGTCATAACTGGAACGGCAGGTTTCTTTCACAGGTCACAGGTCACAGGTCACAGATCACAGGTCACAGGTCACAGGTCACAGGTCACCGGTCACAGGTCACAATCAAAACACTCAGTAAATTTCGCGATGTAACAATTACTGAGATTCCCGAGAGGTTTATCGATGTTTCCATGCAACAAACCCTAACTAAAAATGTTTTACTCTATAATTTTAATGAAAAAATTTCTAGGGGTGGTATATGTACAAAATGGGTTGAAATATAGCTTTCAGACATGTAGTGTTAATATATTTTATCATAATAAGATAATTCATTATGATAGCAAATTGAACTGTTTTATTTCTATATTTTTTTTGAAATCTTTACAACGAGTATGTACTAAACAGAAACAAGAGGGTCCCCTATACCTACTCTGAAAACAATTTCACGCATTGTAATCGGCCTTTTCACGCATCACAAAAAATTCGAAAACAGCTTCACGTTAACAGAAAAAAAATCACTTTTCACGTAAAAATGCAAAAGCTAAATCATGTGTTACATAAAAATACAAATTCTATCTACGTTTCGCAAAACATACAGAACCCTCCATTTTGATGCATCGAAATGCCGTGTGCATGTGTGACACATCGTGACAGACTAGATTCTAGGTCCTCCTGGTTCACTGTCGCTGTGGTTAGTTCTCAGTCGCGTGGAATGGGCAGGTTTTACATCTAGTTTGGTGTAGTTTACGAGCTTTAATGACGCTAAAATCTCCAAAAATAGTGAATTATTCCCACAAAAGTCGTTGGTTCACAAATCACGCGTAAGTAAATGCATAATTCACGGATCAGTGTAAGCCTCTTTCGTTTTCATATCATATTGAAAGGCTACAAACAATTTATGTTTTCAACAGAAATAAGTCTTGGCTTTCTTTAGATCAATTTTTTTTATTTTTTCTTTTATTTCAGTGCTACAACTGATTTCCCCTACGCTTTTTTTTTTTTTTTTTTCAAAAAAGAGCTCTTATAGTTGCACTTTGGACGCACTTGTATGCATCTGTTTTATGACGTTTTGGCATATTTTTTCGTGACCTGTGATCTGCGACCTGTGACCTGTGACCTGTGAAAGAAACCTGCCGTAACTGGGAAGCGTAGACGGCTGCAGGCTGTTTTTTTTTACCGATTACCGCGATCGAAAATTTATGAAAACCGCAAACCGCTTAGTGTTATAAAACCGCAATACCGCAGGTTAAAATAAAGATTTCCGCAAAACCGCATCACCGCAAACCCTTACGCCCCCCTCAGAGAGACACGTATCTTTTCCCAGGGATTTTCAATCACCGTTTTCCAGGGTTATGTTAAATGTTACAGAAGTATATGTGGAAAGACCTCTGGTAATCGGCGCCTTGTTGGAATTGTCGAGACACTATTTTTTTCTCTGTAGCTATAGCGCAGTTTAGCAACTCACTTCTTGCGGTGTACAACGGTATCTTCACATTGAAGTAAACTTCCAAAGGCAAAAAATGACAGCAAAAGATTGAGACTGACAATGAGCAACGAACTTTGAAAAAACTTATGCGTGATGTGTCATCTCCTCTGAAGGGTCTGTGTCTTTTCTGGTGCAGCTTGTTGGCAAGTATTATTTATATTTAATTGCTATTCTAAGGGATTTTATTTTTTAGTTTAAACTGTGCGTATGGAAACGATGACTACAAAAAACTCACTTAATAAAAGAGTTCAAGTAAAAAGTATTTTTGTGAATTTTTATTTTATTAGCGACTGTTCTCTAACAGAGCATAATTCTATTCGCAGTCACTGTTTGAATCAACGAATCAAAGTCTGAAGTTCTGTTGTTAACCCCTTAGTGTGTGTGGCCGAGGCCATGACCGAGACCCGGGGCAGGGGGGAGGGGGAGGGGTGGGGGGGTGGGCTCGTCGTACCTTTTAGGGGCTAAAAACGCGGGTTTGGTACCTCTTAGTTTGTTCAGCCTGAAAAGCTCCACAGCGGGAGATTTTGTGATACCTTTTATGGTATTGAGCCGAAGAAGGACACAGTCAGTTGAGGTGTTGTTTTAGAATTGGTGCCTCTTAGGGGTGGAAAGATGTTAAGCCACACCCACAAAAGAGTATTTTGGTACCTCCGAGCGGTTCTTTTCAAAATGTCCAACGAGCACCCCCGTCCTTTTTATAGGGGAGTCCCCCTCCCCGGGGATTGAAAAGACAGGTTTTCGGCTAAACAACGTGCCTATTTTCCCCGCATCCTTGATCGAAAGCCTGCTTGCAGGCTTGTCGGATTTCAAACCGAACTTTTGTTAGAACTGTCTTCGAACCACTTTTCGTGAAACTGCAACCTAACAGGTACATAATTACGCCCCAAACTGAGCAATCAATACACTCCGTAATTAACAACAAACGGGCAGTCGATGTTGAGCATTTGGGAAGACGTGATCAGGTCATGGGTGGTTATAAGATATAGTTAACAAAGAAGCATTACACAATATTGTTATGATTATTACAGAGCTGAGCGATGAAATTATGAAATTAATTGTCAGACTGCCAGACTGTTCTGTCATCGGACCCTAAGTCCAAGAGCTGTATCTCAAGAAAACTTAAGCAAGTTTTAATACTTCCCCCAGGCCAACGTATCGAAGTTTGCGGATAAGAGCTAGTGAAATGTGGAATGTCCTAAAATATATTCAACAAATTGCGCGCGCTAAAATTGGAATTCATTGCAGCGCAATAAAGCGCGCGCGCCCTAGGTCACCAGTTTGCGAACGCGCAAGCTTTTTGGACATTGTTAATGGGCCTTTCAAAAAGAAACTTTTGTAAATTGGCGTGCTTGGTCCATGCTGGGAAAATTGTGGTCTCGTTCATGGCTCAACACAAAGAAAGAGTCAGACCAACATTCCCCCAAACTGGACTGGTTTTCACGTCATCGTTACCATCGCTTCGATCTTCAAGGTCATTGTTGAAGAGTTGTATCCATATGATTGCAACTATCACCGAACCTTTTTCTCAGCGAGCGCGACGACCATTTAGAAGCGAGCCTTAAATGAGTTTTATTATATGGCTAGCGCCGTGAACGGGCAAGATGAATCAAATCCTGCGCTGTGATTGGCTACCCGAGCGGGCAAGATGGAGCTATCTTGCCCGCTCGGGACTACCCGCCGCGTCCCGCAAGAAAAATTTCCTTGAAAGCCATATAATAAATCCTTTATTGACCAAGATTGTTCGGTCAAGATGGCTGGATATTGGCCTCGTTCTTATTTTGCGAGTTTATGGCCCTCGACTCCGTCTCGGTCCATAAACACGCTCACATATTTCGAGGACTCAAATGTATGTAACTGCTGCGCGCGCGTTTCTGCGCGAGGCAGTTTTAGATTTGAATCTTCCATTATGACGACGCACGCTGAATCGTAGAACGACTTACTTTATCACTGGGAATAAAGAGAAACTTCTTCAAAAGAGATTTCAATCGAGCGTCCATAGAAGTGTTGATAATCAGTTAATCTTAAAGCTCAGTTTAATTTTCAGTTTCAAGCCTTTTATCATCACCGTGTGTCATAGTGGGTAAGTTCGTGTACTTTTCCATTATTTGTTTTGAATAGTACGTATTGATAGCAGTTTCTTGACACAAATACCCTGGTTGATAAAATTCCATACTCTTATGCTATGGCAACGGCTTGTACAATACGGCTTTTCAAAATTTCCTAAAAGTAATCAGAAACCAAATGATGGATTATAAAAGCATAAACATGTAAATCACAAAAAAACTTTTGAAGACACCAGTGACCGACGAGTAATTTATATACTCGTCGGTCTTTCTTTAAATAGACGTCTTTAAACATTTTTAATAAGTTAACGATATCAGTTTTAATAATTTGTTCTTCTCGTAATATATAAAACAACATAAGCTGTCATGTGTCTTTAGTGGTACGCAATCACCACCAAAGAGTCTAAGAGCTGCATTGGCCTAATGCTTGCTCAGTGTGTGTTAGACACACTGACCAAGTGTGCCTAACACACACTTATCGAGTCGGTTGCCTCTATGCATGATTGGACAGACTGTTACAATCTGTGCAACTGTTAATCATTTCTCTATACAGGTAACTGATGGATTCAGAACCTGAATATCCCAAGCAGGATTATTTCAACTTCTACCCAGCTTGCGGCACCGGCCACAATCAACAAACAGAAAACTGCGACTTGACACACAGTGCGCAGCAAAGTACTCTCTCCAATCACACGGGAGGGACTAAGCACACTACACAGCATCCGGGAACTCAGCAGTACGCCCCGAAATATCAGGGAACAAATCAGCATTTCTCGCAACATCCGGGAACAAATCCCTTTTCCACTCAGGAAATTAAAACAACTCCTCACCTAGCCCAATATCCAGGAACCAGTCAACATTCAACACAGCATCCGGGAATTACTCAGTGCTTCACGCCTCATCTGGGGCAATACCCATTTGGAAGAACCACTCATTATACGGGAGCTGGAAAATTTCCTGGACCTCCGCTTTATACGCCATTTCTGGGAACTGCTCAATATCCTGGAACTAGCAAACAGTTTGTAGAAAGAATGCCATACAATACAGGGTCACAATTTCAACAAACGGCAACTCAATTTAGCGATGGAACAGCATGCACCAGGGAACACCCGAGCGGGCAGCTATTAGGAAACATTGATACAAGCATCCTTGGTAACTTAAACAGCAAAGTCTTCGGAAACACAAGTGCTCAACCTCAAAATTTCAGCTCATTTCAATTTACTAGTCCAAACGTAGAGGAAAGCCAACTGGAGAGGCCACAAAACGTGAGTTTCTAATCAGTGATTTTTTTCTTTTTATTAAACCTCTAAAATGATTTAAGAGTCAAAAAACTACGCAGGGAATGAAGGGTGGAGAAAAAGCGTTGGAAATGTAGCGAGGGTTGGTTAAAAAGGGGCGACAAAGAATTAAGAACAAGAGAAAACAAAAACAAAAACAAAAATCATGATATAAACTATCTGTTTCTTTGAGGACCATGCAGTCATCGACTTTAAAGTATCTCCACAATGACGCACAACTGCCTATTTTTTTCATGAGTTACGTATTGGAAAATAATATGCCTGCAAGTTTTTCGACGATTGAATTGCTTTTGAACGAGCTGATAATATGCTGCGAACCACTGAGGGTTGGTAGTAATTTTGTTGCTATAAATATTCTATTGGATGGTCCAGATGACTTTTTTAATTCCCAAAAGTTTTCCACGTCTAATTTCTACTAAGAATATCATCACATTGCCAAGTAGAAAGTGATGAGAAAAACGAACGTCATCAACAGGGAGATATCGGTCTTGTTGTATTACCAAATTCTCAGAACCTAATATTGAACTATATGTGCGATAATCAGTAAGAGGAATCACTGTTTTAATCTTGAGGCTAAAATGATAACTCTAAAAAGAATTTACAGTTTAGAACATGGCTTTGACGATGACCTTGAATTTACAGAATTTACCCGAAAGACAGAAACAACAGCCCGTCTTTGCCAATCATGAATTCGGCAAAACGGCGGGGAAGCTGGAGCCCAAACGAGAACAAACTCAGCTAACGGAAGAGAAAGAAGCAGAAGAATCCGCGCAAAAGGAAAAAGAAAGAACTGATAAATCGATTGGCATAAAACATCTTATCACTAGTTATGCCAAAGCAAGGACACTTGTATCACTGTGCCGTGATTTTGATACACCACTGTTTGGAGATCTCCCAGGCAACGAAGCAGAAAAGACTATCATGAAAAATCTCGCTCACTTCTTGAAAGACGAAACAAACAAGATGAAATTTGTCAACTGCGGGGAGGAACAAGAAAAAACAACATTTCAAAATGAGGATCCGACAATGCAGGCTAGCCTTTCAGTAATCGCAGCTACCATAAGCGAGCTTGAAAAAAAAGAAACGTAAACTTGAAGGGGACAAGAGAGAATTCGAAAATGTAGACAAGGTCGTGAAAGGTTTCACTGGCGAGCTGGAGGAGAACATTAAACAGGCAACAACATTGAAGACAGAAGTAGAGGCACATAATGTTCGATTGGAAAGATTGAAGGAAAGGCAAAAGAACGAGCGAAAAAACAACGATTCCGAGCGCTCGCAGTTTCATAAAGAAATGGAGGAAATAAACAAAATTCACGTGCGCAGTTTACAGGAAAACCTTCGCACGCTGCAGGAAAAGATTGGAGAGGAAACAAAAGGTTTTAACGACGTGAAAAGAGAATTAAAAAACCTGAAGGAAAGGAATGATAGTTTAAGAACACGCATTAAGGAAGTGGAGACGATAAACAACAATTTGAAGAAAATTCTTGCAAAATCAACAAAAGTGGGCAACACTGGAGGTCAGAATACGGGTAGTTTAAGCGTGAAGACGCATTATAACATTAATCAGTAATGAAAAAAAAAAAAAAAACCCATCGTGTCAAAGAATTACTTTAATTTTCTTTAATAATACATTCTTCAAGCCATTGTTGTTAGTTTGATTACGACTTCTGCGTTTAAGTTCAGTAGTTTACTTTGAACGCAACCCCGGCATATAAAAAAACCTCTTTGCGCTGACGTAACTTAAGTTCGTTGTATTCAATGCAATAAAATGAACTGCCATGTTCAAAATTACTGTTAAATTGAAAGGAATTGGCTTAAAATAGTAGTTTACTAAGATAGAGAAACACCAAAAATTTTGTTATAAACCACAAGGGAACAAGGATGGTTAAGGATGGAGAAGATTAACACGGATTACAAACGACAAACTTGAAAGGAGGATGAGGAGAAATAGGAGGAGGAGGAGGAGGAAGAGGAGGAGGAGGAATGGACCTTGATGCGTCCGGGAATGCCGGGGATTTAGTGGACAGGATGCACGTACTTCAGCGACAGGGTTTGCTGCCTTGGCAGGGTCATAAAGCATGTTAGCTAATAAGGCATCTGAAGTTTTTGTGAAAAGTCCAGTCCAGTAAACGAAGCCAATGAGTATTACCATACATAGGGACCCAGGGGGGCACTCCCTTATATGGGCTATATAGGTTTGTGCGGCCCTGAGGTTGTGGTTTTTCAGCCGTTTTGGTCATAAATAGAGTGTAAAATTTGGCCGTTTTGGTCATAAATAGGGTAAGGGTTTTGCGAATCGGGCCGCACACCCCCGCCCAATTCTCCTGGGAGTAACCCCCGGCTTAGGGATTGATACACGTACTACTTTTGATAGACGAGGAATGCTTTCCTTTCAATGATTTCTGCTGCACATCTCATTTGAGGGATATTCGATCTACTTTTTGCCCCATTTCCCGGCTTTGAATTCTATGTCAAATTTTAATCTCATACACTCAAATATATAGCGGATAGGATCAGGATAAAAATCAACCTAATTCTAATCGATGTGGCGTTTCTCTCTAAATATAACCAGAGTTAAATTTGATTGATTGATTAATGAAAGGATGCGATGGTACCTTTATCTCGTGCTGCAATTTACAAGTCGATTGATTAATTAGTTGCTTTCGCTTTAACTTCTGTACCTTCCAAACATAGTGTGGACAATATACGGTACTTCTATTTGCCTACATCAAGAGAAAATAGCTAGGCCGGCAGACTTTATATTCGAATTACTTTTTTGCCTCCGTTTGAAGGAAGAAGTTATGATAGTGATAATGATGGTCTTTTTTTCCTGGCGTGTGACGTGTCATCATTTTGACTTTTCCAATCGGGCGAAAACTTTTAGGAACAAAAATCGACTGCTTGCTAATTAAAGAGAAGGGCTGTTGTACATGCAAACCCATCATCAGGAGTGTATCGGCCTTTATGAAGATGCGTTAGCCATATTTACTCAGTTGCCTTCAATTTTTTTATGTTGGTCCCTGAGTTTCGCAATCTGAACCCGAAAAATATAGATGAGGTAGAATGTTCGGAAATCTTCCGATTGTTTTTTTTATTAGGACTTCGTAATGAGCTCTCGAAATCGAACTTAGCCTAACAAAGAGCGAGTTGTTGTTAGTGCTATTTAAGCTGATGAAAATCCGGATAAATTTGATAAAACGTATTGATCTTTTTATATAACAACGGTAAGAAGATTGCATTGATTATGGTTACGTTAAGGAAGCAGATTACACTTCCAAGATAAACAGAGACCAACAAAGCGCTTTGTGAATTTTAAAAAAAGAAAACCACACGTATATTCTATGTTCCAAGGAGATCAAATTTCCTTCAAAGTAGAATCAATGCTCTCGAAATGGTGAACATGCGTGCGTTTTTCCCTTCCGTATTTTTTTTCCGCAACTCGGTTGCACTTGGGTTTAGAAGAAACAGAGAAAGCTCGAACTTCCGTTGGCACCAGAGGAAAGAAAGTTATACCTTTTAGAAAACGACGATAGTTAAATTGTAAACTTTGAATTTTATCAATTTCAACAGGCAAAAATGTCCAAAACAAAATAAATGTTATGAGATGTAATAAAAACATCCAAATTGAGTTATGAAAAGCGCTGATTGAATTCAGCAGAATTTTCCTAGAATTATCGCTTGAAGCTAAAGCCTTTGACGTGTACGGTGGGCATATATGTTTCACAGACGTTGTGGTAATTCCCGGATGGCAATACAACCTTGGACAAAGAGATTTTAAGGAGATTTCCTTTATTGGTCTGAAGTGTCATTTTGATCGACAGAGATTTATTGTCATCATTTGTACGATCTTTATAAATTGGAACTACAGCTGTTAGCCGAGTAACTGTATAGCTGTCTCTCAATGAGGACAGTTTATGTAAAGTATTTATTTTAAGCCTCTGCCAGGTTCATTTCGTTTTTAAGAAACCACAAACCGCTAAAGGAAGCTAAACACCAACCTATAACCCTGTCACAACCTATTTAAAGCAAGAGCAAACATGGCAAAGCCATCATTTATCTTTATTAGGATATCCGCAACGTTCGCGCCTTCTCGTCTCGTCTACTCCTCTGTCGGAACGCCAAAGAAATCAGTGCCATTTTGATAACTTCATCCGGGGCGCAGTTAATGGTTTATTGGATAAGGAAAGAAATTTTGTTCTATGGGGTATGAAACGGCTCTTTTAACCGCAATAAAAACAAGAAACTGGCATTTTTAGCACACAGCGATTTATGTTCAAAATTGGGTGGATGAAACATTGCAGATAGGCGAGGCACTTTATGGAACAAGCTGAATTTTCTTTACATAAAAAAAACACAATTTCGAAAAAGAATGTAAACTGCAGTCGTAAACAGTGTGTGAGACAGACGTTTTACCCGTGTAAGCTGTCTGCGAGGTATCAACCACACGGAATTTTTCCTCGTTTGTACATGGAGGCGGTAAACCGGCCAAATGGTTCATCAACACGTGATATTTTCCTTTTCTATCCTTGTCCTCGTTGAAGAGATTACCGACGTATCCAGACTCTTCTCGAGGCAAACATTCGCAGTCTTCTATAGTGACTACCGCCTCTATCCATGTTAGCATGCAGACTAAGGTGTCTTTCATGACTGACGACTGGCGTGTATTGAGGGTTAGGATCGATTTTAGGGTTAGGGGATCAGCTGACTTTTTTTTTTTGTGATTTCTCAGCTATGAGTTCAAATTTCAGCCTATTTCTTCAGCTGTCAGTAAATTTTGCGGATATCATATTAAAAAAAAAAAAAGGAAAAAAAAAAAAAAAAAAAAAAAAAACCCGCCTTATTTTTCTTTACAATCGGCATGAGTACATCTGTGTCTGTCAGGTCGAAATAAGTTTCTAAAATTAAGGCTAGCAATCCAACAAAAAAGGCACACCCACTCACACCTAAAAACCTAGAATAAGCAGGCACTACGCCTTAATTTTCGTCGCATTTCATACAGTGATGCGGTGAGTCGGGTGTAGCTTTTAGCGCTAACTTTGGACCCTGTAGGATAATTGAAATCTTTAGCAAGACTACCACAGGGGAATTAAGCAAGACATTAAGACCAGTGTTAGCACCGCGAAGTCAAATTAAAATACGCGACACTCTGACGGCAAATGAGATTTTTTCTTCTGCCGGCAAAAACCGATACCACCGGTATAGTTTTTTATCGTCATAAAACACTAATCGTGTTATTTTCCCGGTTATGAATCCGCTTTCTCGAATTATAAGCCTACTTAACAACTTTTAGTGACATCGGCTTAATAAATTGGAATGTGCCGCAAATTCTATTCAATTTTGAGACTGGTAAACGTTATGAAAACACATTACCGGCTAGTTAGATTCGATTAAAGTAATCTTTTTAAAGGAGTCCGACAGCATGGCTTCGGTTTCGCCGAAAAATGCTCTTGCCTTTTTCCGTGAGAGAAATGCAACACTCTGGTGACATAAATTGTCTAGTATTTCTACTGACCTATTTCTTACGCTGAAATTAAATTCTGTGCGAACTGAATGCGTCTTAACCAGACTCAAGTGTGAGCAAAGAATCTCTTACTTGCTAGAATCCGATTAAATAAAGCTGTCAGGCGCTAGGCTTGCACGCGCACGCCAGTGGACTTAGAGGCTTGTTTAGACTTGCGTGCGTCGTCACTGGAAAATAAAAACTTTTACTCCGACATCCAGCCGAAGAAAGAAAATGAATCAACGAGTTGAAGCTATTAATTGATGCTTTTAATGCAATTTGCACACTATTGACTGGCCTCTGAAAGTTGCCTTTTCAAGTTTTCAATATTCTATAAATGTATCGTAGACAATGTCGTACACAGTCCTCAGCCTCTCCCCGCGATTATTTTACTTTTACTTTGTCATCGCGCAAGCAGCCCCTAACCTCAGGCAAATCAGTCAGTTAACGCTACAAACGAGCGAGTGGCAAACACACTTTATTGTCTCTCATTTATGTCAAGACGCGCTTTTTACTTACAATTTCCACTAGTCTGTGTTGATGTTTTGTTACGTAAGCAGTCCTATGGTTACTTTACACATTTACGTGTACGCTTTCCATTGGTACACGCGCAATCATGAAATGAAATGATCTGATTTTCACGAATTTGATCCCTGGTTTTCTTTTAAGTTTGGGATATTCAACAGATTTCTCAAATAGAATTTCACTGAACGGATTTGAGGGATATACAGAGATATGTAGATGCACTACAGAAGTGCCTATGTCTATTTCAATTTTCCATATATTGGTGTCAGAGTCCGCGGCGTAATTAGTAAAAAGTAACTATATATTTAGCAATGGATTCAAGCTTCCAGCTCATGATTACGGAGTTATGAGGCACGCAGAAGGTTTGGAGAGCACGAATAAGGGACAAGAGTTGCTCGAGGTGCTGGGAAGGAGTAACCCTTGCTTCTTAGAACGTTACTTACTGAAATTTCCGATGAAACTCGGGGAAAAGGTATATATTGCCCAAGCCAAAGCCAAAGCGAAAGCCAAATCGCAAAGATCGCAGCACCGGTTCTAGCTTGATTCGCGTTTCTCTGAGTCTTGGAGAAAAAGTAGAAAAATCGTCTTTATGCACCAATCTGGAATTTATCTCTCTCCTTGGCGCTGCAATTGTTGACACGTTTTAGGTTTTAATCAGCGTGTATTTGCATTGATGGATTATCCCTTGGTAAACTGCAATGTCCACAACGGGTTTTTATTCCCCTCGGAAAACTTATATACACACATATATCTCCTACAAAGACACTGAACTGCCTGAGTTGAACCTGTTTAAGCAAGTTCCAATCTATCCAAAAAAGATAAGAAAAAGATGTACTCTGATCATCACTCAGTTAATGGGTTGTACAATGCAGACAGATAGGTTTCTTGTTTTCTGGAAGAAATCCAGGAATCGCTCAATAGTGGCGAGCAAAATATCTTTCATGAAGATATAATCGAAGAAAGGAAGATTAATGGCCAAGGAGATAAAAAAAAAAAAAAAAAACTGTTATCAGTTCTCTATATATAGCAAGTTTGATGTAAGGAGACAGCTTTATCGCACCCTCAATATTGCCGTGTTTTTGAAATATAAGATAGTAATAAAAGTCAGGCTTTTTTTCTGAGGTTAAGCCTCAGCTGCACTCAGGACTGAAACAAGAAACGTTCTATTAACATTGATAGCGCAAATAAATATCCTGTTTACTATCATTAAACTTCAAAGATCTTAAAACGTCTGGTGGGATTTGCCTCAGAAAGCTATAGAATTTCCGGAAATATAACTTAGACGGAGCTTTTATAGAAAAACGCAGTAAGACAATGAGTTCTTTGTACCTGTCTAATATCTCTTTCAGGGAAAAGTACTAATAAGCCAAAGTGAGCCGTTTTGATAGTCAAACGTATTGCCATTGATGACCAAACAAACAAACAAAAAAACAAAGAAACAAACAACAAACAATTGACATACTAATTGTTAGGTGATACGTTAATTAGCATTTTTTAAATTACTTTTTTACTTGCTTTCTTGTTCTCACAGACATCTCTTGTTTTAGATTGACCGTGATGATATCACTAGTAACGCTAGAGTTGACCCAAGAAACGGCTAGAATCTTTAACGTGACAAAAAGGTCAAAAAGCTCTTTTCTAAAGTGCTCAACCCTCGACACACACAAACAGCCCTCTTTGGACACAAAGAAGAGCATTTACTCTGTTTTCTCGTAGACGATCTTGGAAGAATCATGTAGGTCTAAACAAAACAAGTAAAAAGCGGGAAGTCAGCAAGGAAAACATGCAAGAATTCAATATAAAATTCTTCCCCTCGCTATTACGCAGATGGCAGAATCGCAAGTGCTTGTCTTCCGGGAAAGGGCAGTGGAAGGGGGTAGGAGAATCCCAGAAACAATTGGGTGGGGGTGTTTAGCCCGCTTCCCAAAACCCTTACCCTATTTAAGACCAAATCTGCGATTTTCCCTATCTTATTAATGACCGGACCAAAAATTCGACCCTCTTTTTAATTGAGACTTGACTCTTACCCTGTTTCAAACCTGTCTGATAACAAGTTCCCTAGTTGTGAGGGACTTTAGTTCATGGGCTGATCGATAATGATGAAAATGTAGCTCCTTCTAAAATAAAATACTCAACTGAAGACTAGAGTGCAAAAACCATATCCTACTTCAGACCAAAACCGATAACCCATAATTTACGACAAGAACGGGTAAAATACCATACCCTTTGGGGTGACACATACCTATATATATAGCCCATATAAGGGAGTATCTTCCCCGGAGCTTGTTTCGTCTGGTGTTCATTGAATCACTCAATCATCCGCGCCGCCTATGGAAGAGAGAGGCTGTAAACAGCTTGTTAATATCTCAGTTTAGTGCCGCATTTTTTTTTACGTGACTATATCTGGTAAACATGTTAATTATTTCCGGTTTAAACTTTTTAATTATGTTCACATACATCACACGATATTCGTACACTCATCTGAAACTCTAAACCGGTCTAAACTCAAACTGAAAACCTACAAACCACCCCGACCCTCCCCCAACCCCTCCCCTTCTCCTCCCCTCCGTACATATGTATCTTCCAGTACATTTTGATACTAAAACAAATCTATAAATATACGTCATATTTGAAACTGTTTGTGTGAGAAGCTTAGATGAAAGCTAATTACGAAGACGTATGAAAATATGGTCGTTGTAATTGCTTCTTTAAAGTGGAATATCACATCTCCCGGCTGCGCTGATTCTCCAGATAATTATAACGAAGCTAATCCCTGCTGCTGTAGTCGTCTGTCAGCATTGTCCCTATGTACTGTGTTACATCGAAGAGTCCTTAAAAAGAGAATTGCAGGGTCATAAAACTGAAACAGACGATTAAGTAAGCTACTGTATAGATTACTGGTGAAACCGTCAATTTGTATGTTCAGTCTGTACACAGGCGTCCTGTCTGTCTAACATCTGTCCCAGACTCGAATGACCGACTGTTATAAATTTCCATGTGTACTCGAAATGACGTGAAATGTTCAGATTTTCGGGGTCTTTGATCGGTGGTGTGTTCTTTGGCAAGACAGTTAACTTCAATTAGCATCTCTCGCAAATAGGATTTTTATTATATCGCAAAAGTCGAGTTGCTGCATGCAAGCTAAAGTATCTACATTAGTGTAACCAGGCCAATTTCAGCAGGAAGCAAAACTATAGTCTATATGAAGCATTACTACTATTAGTTTTTTCAGTAAGATAAGTCAGCAAATTTAGTCTTAAATCGTTTTTAAAACGCGATTAAAACGCGGGTTGTAAAAATACACAAAAAGAAAAATATAGGACAGCGACTGGAGTAGGCAGAGGCAGGGTGGAGAGAAAAACTGATAGGCCCTGACAGTCAAGATCAATCGGGAATGAAACACAAAATCGCCAAAACTTGGCATGGGTGCGCAAAACTGAAGAAGAGTAGTAACACAGATTGCATTTGGGTCGACCTTAAAAAAACTTCGGCCCGACGTTTTCAGGTTTATGAAGATGACCCTTTGATATGTGGCCGAAATTTTGCCTATAAACGGCTGCTTCTCAGACAGTTATAAATTTAGAACTCATCAGTAGTTGACGAAAATAAACCGAATTACCTAAAATGCCGTGTCCTACAGTCTCTTGAAACTCTTAATGGTAATAGTAATAGAATAGACTGAGATGTTCAGTACTTTGGATATCAACGTGTAATAAATATTATACTGTATTGGTTTTATTCAAAAATGAGACTAAGGTAAACAGTAATTTCATCCTCTTTTTACTAGACACTTCACTGGTGACTTCCTAGACGGAAGCATTCTTGTTATCAAGGAAAAAATTATGGTGACGCTTGCTCAATATCCGGCTCAGCGGAGCCAAGCCTTTCGCCGCTTCCTGCGCGGAAAATATTCCCTTGAACTGATATAACTGTAATTCCATTTCAAGACGATATCGATAGCTCGGGATATCCGTTAGGCTCCATTAGGAAATGTTTCGGTAGTTTCTTTCAAAAAGTTAAATCTGTGAAATGAATCTCACAGCTTCGATGACACATCAAAGGTATTAGATGCACCCTTTCAATACCTGAATTTAGCTCGTGTATTTTTATTACTCAGGTTTTACTCTCCTACCTGGGATGCGATACACTATATATTTCAAATGTTTAGAATGACAGTCATGCGGATACTAATTTGCAATGCTTTACATTTTCTTCATCTTTATTGACTTCTAAGATCTTCTTAGGAAAAACTCGATTTTCCCAAGTTGCAAATCTCGGCTTAAATGATGTTTTAATAGAGATTCATCTCGCATTGTCCTGATTTCTCCTTTGAAAGAGAGCTGAAATTCCTAAACAGTAAAAAAAAAAACCCGTAAGCCGTACGTTTTGAGTGTCTGCAGTGGGCAACACTGCTGTCTTATACAACACGTCCCGTACTGTCCATTCGGTACCAAAAAATAGACATAAAAAAGAAAGAGGAAAAAAACATATGGTCCGCTTCTGGAAAAAAACAGATTCAATCAGTCTATTTTTATACACTTTATATAAGTACTACTTGATAACCCCTAATGCCCCACAGAAAAAAACAGAACCTTTCAAATGGGTACAGCCCTATTGAAAGCTCACAAGCTGCGGGCTTGACAAATAATTATTGTAACGGATAATCCGTTAGATTTAGTACCAAGAGAATGTGCTGCCGCCATGCCCCACCAATCAGTTTGGCTATGCACTCGTATCGCATTATTGGCCCGCACCGATGCCGGCTGGTAATGCATGCATGTGTAGATAGACAGTATTACTATGACTAGAATAAATCGGACCGAAGGCTTTATACGGTCTCTAGGCCGTTCTGTCGATTTACTTTAAAAGCTTCTCTAAAACCGTTCCGCAGATTTTGCGACGTAGACGAACCAGAAAACGTCCACATTCACAGTCAGCAGCAAAGAATTCAAATTTAATCCAAAGTGAAACTGCCGTGGTCAAAAACTAGACATCTAAACAGTAATACCGCCCCAAATAATAGCCTTTTCTTGAGTTACATTTTCCCAAAGTCCAACTCGGTTTTCCTTATGTAAATATCATATAAATGATCTTTGAAATAAACAGCACTCAGGACAAGAACTTTTGAGGACGCTCAATTTCAGGTTAGTGAATACATCCCTTCATTTTACAATTGTCAGTCATAAGATTCCGCTAGTGCTAGCGCAGAATGATTTGTACCGCTTTAATGAAATACAATTCCTGTAATAAAAGGATAATAGAGTAATTCTGGATTATTGAGGTATTTTCAGATTACAACTTAATCGCATCCAAAGGACAGTAAACGAATTTCAGAGATTATAAATACTTGCAGTTCATGAAATTCATAAAATTCCTTACGGCATGCAGGCCGAAATTCATGATCAAGTTATCTCTTCGTGATCGTGTCCCTGAGAATTGAATTAAAAGTTATTGACTAAAAAATAATAGACTGAAATGAACTGACATCGCTCCATCGAGGTAACTTCAAACTCCTTAGAATCCCCTTGGAAATTTAGAACAATGCACTGACAGGAGATATATATGAAATTATTATGGCCTCGCTTTTCGAAGACCTTAATTTACAAAGCACCGACAAAAGTACATGACAATCTGTTTACAGACTTTAGTCTTCTATCCGATAGAGAAAGAAACCATTTAGGCAGTTTAATTTAGGAAATGGAGGGCCTTAGCATAACTGAAGAATAAATGGCAAACAAACTAAATCCCAGCCTTTTAGCTTCAAATCAGTAGCATATTAAATAGATTGGATACAGTTCTTCATTACAGTTTTGCAGTTCGGTATTAACCATCAGTTGATACCTTGAACTTGTACGGCTGAAAGAACACACAGTTATAAGTTAGGGTGTAAAGGAATTTCACCAAATTTGGCTAATTTTCAAAATCACAGGTTTATCATAGAACAGAGAGAATATCTTCAACAGGCCTGCGTCATATTGTGGACATCATGCAGGTCCAAAATGAAGCGCGGCTGAACTGATTCAGGTGCACAAAATTTTAGACACCGAGGATTATATGATTAAGGTTGGCCAAGATAATCTGCTCAATTAGTTCAGATGTGCCTCTTTAAAATAATGTAGCTGTCTGAGGAGTAAAAGACATTGCATTGTTTAGAATTTCAACCAGTTTCGTTCCATGGGTCAATAAAACATTTCAGAGCCGAAACAAACTGACACGTCCATTGCAAGAACTTTTCCGCTTGTCATCATCAGAATGCACGACCGAGTCTCTGAGTTCCAAGATCCTTACAATTCCACATAATTAAAATAGAGAAAATATCGTGACGAGCTGGAAAGAGATGCAAAAATTGTGTCAGTCCCTAAACACCTCGCCATTTTTAGCACTGATAATAATTCGAAGATTCTGGCTGAAGCTTCAAATTCCGTATTGCACCGTAAGGGCTGGTGAATGGTAAATGCAACTTACGAGAAGACGAGACTAGCGTTTTCCTTTGTAAGCCCGAGGTATTTTGACTTTTTCAACTGCGGGACCGAGACCTCAACGTGTTTTAAATGCGAGCTCGAGACGTTCATATTCTAAGACGAGTAAGACGTCATTTATAAACGCAAACAAACAAATGGTTACTTCAAGACCGTTCGAGACTTTCTTAGCCTAGCTTGCAAGAACTGGAGACTCCGAAACAGCTTTGGGAAAAAATCAAGACTACGAGACCCAAGAAACTTAACGAAACGTTTGCGAGACCCATGGATTTGAAGGACCATTCGCCACCCCTACTTGTAGCTCGAGGACTCAAATTGTTTCCTCCTTCTTTCTCATTTAGACACTGTGTTTTAAAATAACCCTGCAGTTAGTAAATAAAAATGCATACGGTTTGTTCCAAGATTCCTTCCATTTACCCTAGCTTATGTACTCGTGCTAGCATTTCTTGATATCAAAAATCCAAACTGTTCACTAAAAGCTCTCCGGCTAAGAAACGACCACTGAGTTAATCTAAGATGGCGGCCATTCCACTGACTTTCAACATCAGTGGTGAAGACTGACTCCGATGGCAAACAAAACCCTTACGAACGGAACAGCTGGCATGGTCCGGCAGGGTGAAAACAAACTCTGAGACACCAAAGCTATGCAATGATTAGGATTTTTTCATTAATTCCTTCATTTTATACATGCCTTACGTTCTTCCCCGTTGGAAGCAAGATGGAAGACGTCTGTGTACGTTAACGGCCCACAGCCCACTAGTCCTATGATTTCAAACTTTCTCTTCGTTTCACCAATTACCAAGAAGATTGAAGTACACTGATGATCAACGATTAGCTCCGTCATGTCCTCGAGCGTTCGTATCTTGAAATCATGATCTTTTTGTTCGTATCATACAAACAAAAACTTCATGATTTCAAGTCACTTCCTTTAAGCTAGTAAAATCTGTAACAATTAAAGGGCGCGGAAAAAAATCGGAACATGAAGTAACGTGAATTCTAAGGATAGCCGCAGTTTGTCAGCTGGGATAAGCATTCTTCCCATGAATGATGAACAATGAACAATCAAGAAAGGGGACTGAAATCATTCTCTATACAGTAATAACTTGAGCAATACGCAGCGCGAGCCTACAACAGTTTGTATAACGTTCATGTTTCAGAAAGTTTTCTTGATATTTTTCACATCTTGGACATCACGAACATGTCTTCCCCTGAATCTCTATTGGCTGTCCGGTAGACTAGCGATCAATGAAAATGAACTAGGAATGACAACAAAGACCACTGAGGTCATTAGCCCAGGTAAGCTTATTTTACTTGTTTTATTTCAGACCCGCACAACAAAACTACTTCTACTGGGGCACTCGATCATTTTCTCTCTTGATTACCATTATTTAGATCAATCCGGCGGTCCAGTGCTACTGACAGAAAAAGACTGACCTCCTTATTGTGAACTGCCTTAATCTCCAGACCTCTCCAAACTCTACTGACATTGGCGCCGAATGTTTGTCAGTTATAATTTTGTTCTTGCTATAAATTTGTGCTGTTTGGTCTAGTCGAGGGTCCTAGTTATGTTATAGAAGCAAAGAAATGTTGGCGATGCATAGCAAGCCTATACAGTTGAACTGCGTGAGTATGGTATAAATTGTTTCATTTCGGTGCTAGAATAGCGTTAGATGTAATATGGTATTATTGGAGTTCTTCACTATTAACGAGCGAAAACAGCTGAAGGTGGCTGACAGGAATGAAAATACACTGTAAGTCGAGAGCAGCGTCACTAAACAGTTTGATTAACGTATAACAACATGATGTAGATCAGGAAGTCAAGGATGCGCTTATTTCTTTTTGTCTCATCGTTTTATTATTTGTTATGATTCGTTGTCTCCTAGACGTGCACCAAGTGACCTTCGCAGCATCTGAATTTGTGAAATTCAGCACAAGCTGAACAACTCACAATGGCAAATGAATAACATGCATGCATAATGTCTTGCACAGCATAATCACTGCTCAAACTCATAGGACAAAGCCTGTCTATTCTAGTTTGATTTCGCAATAAGAAAAGCTCCCAGTCTGGTCTAAAGATAACGGTAGTAGTTGTTGAGTCTTCTGCGAGAGGGCAAAACAGGAAGGTTTCTTGTAATTTACCGATACGAAAGAAATCACAGGTTTCTATGAAACCTAAAACTCAACCATAACACTCCAATCCTGCTTTACCAGATGGCGTCCTTACTTTATTTACGTAACATTTCCTAGATCGATCGAGACTTGTGAAATTTAAAATGTAAGATTAGAATGTTCCCAGGAAAAAAAATAGACAATCAAAAAGAAAAAACCATGCTTTATGGCTTTTTAATGTTGAAATTTTGTCAGAAGTGAACGACTCTTACCAACAGTGTTTGGTTTCTCTCTTGCCCGGGTGGTCTGTCTTTTCCCTAACAAACACGCGCTGGGTTTATCGTTCAAAAAAGCCTGCAAACAAACCTGTTTTCTGTATGGCTTGTTTTTTTAGTTGTTTACGACGTCGTTTCAACTGTCTCGTGTCTTTCCTTCATTTCCTTTCTGCGGAAATTCGTTTTTATTTAATGAGTTTATACGGAGCCGACCCCTGAGGCACTGATATAACTTCAGGAAGTGTTTGCATTGTAAGTGTTTACCCAACTTGTTTTTCAGGAGAAATGTAATTAAAGAACATGTTATTTAAAAAGTGAAACCATTTTTTTCAGGCTGTAGTTGGCTGTAATTCCTGACATTGTTGAACGGCAATAATAATTATTTCTCTTTTATAATTTCTCTCCTCGATCTTCCTTCTTCACTGCTACATACTTTTCGTTTGAGTTATGTTAGCAATCCTCTTGACGGAAGTTCGTCTTGATGACTTCTGTTTATTTTTAAGTCTATTTTTAAAGTTATTTAAAGCAATATACTGTGCCCCCGACTTTCCTACTGGTAAATGGTTCACCGGAAATCCTTTTTCTACTGAATTTCGTAGAAACATTTATCTTAGCTGGTCAGACACGAGCCTTCATTTCCTGGCAAACGTCTTGGTGAGTTTCTACATCATTACAGTGCTTGCTCACTGGTGGTCGGCGCTCAAATTAAGCAGGAATTACAGGTACAGTATTCTAATTATAGAAGGAAACTTTAATTGTTGTATAATCAGTCTATAATGCATTCACCAGGACCTATTAGTGAACTCTAAAGTGGAAATATTATCCTTGAAATTCAACTTTGTGTTTACTACATACTATATGAACTATAGAACTAGTAGTAATCCAAGACTGGTTATGAGTGCGTTCGACGCCGTGACAACTCAGTATATAGGTTTGCATCTAAAAGGTTTCGTTTCAGTAAACGGCGAGGTTGACATTGTTACCCCGGCTTTCATGTTCTGGGGTAATTGTGTTTCCCTAAACTGCTCAAGTCAAGAGTCAAACCAATTTCGTTAGTCGCGGCGTTCGCGCCCAAAAATAATTTCAAATACGAAGCATCTCCTATACTTTTCCATGCGCAGGGAGGTTTTACACCGCAGGGAAAAACAAACAAACAAACAAACAAACAAACAAACAAACAAAGCTTTATGCGGTAAGACTTCTCTCCGAGATCCAAACCTTTACCCTTCTCTAGACTACTTTTGACAGAAAAGGTAATCTTTTTATATACCTTCCATAGAAAATATCCCTGTACTTTATAGCTAACTCAGTCGTTAGGTGTATTTGTTCAAGATATTTTGAAAGGAACGTTTTACTACCTAAACGTCAGTTTCCCCTACCCTTTTCTATACTACAGCTCGTGAAATCCTTGCCCTTTTATGCACCTCCAGCATGAACAAGGTACCCTGTTCGTAAGCTAGGAGCTTCCTCTTTAGTCTATCATATAGGGACACCCATGCATATGTGAATAAACCCTTGTATGCGGCCAATCAAGATCAAATGAAGCCAACTGCAGAGAAGCACTGTCACTGAGAGGTGTTTCTACTTGTTATAATTCTCGATATAACTAGACCCGAATTCGTAGTTAGCCATCAGTTAGAATCTTTGTTAACTGTCGTTGAGTTCTGCTATATCAAGTCATTAAGCTGATAGGACACGAGTTTTGTTAGCCCCGATATGCCGTCGAAATGTAACAAAAAACTGCGATTAGATATGATTAGGAACAAAATTGACGATATATTTTTTAGATTTTGAGAAAATAAATGAGAAGGAGAGTGTAAGACCGTTTTAACGTCTTTTGTGTCCAAGTGTTGTGGTGTTCCGTCTCAGTTCATTGCTTATGCTTGTTAGCTAGTTCTACTGGTAGAATGTTTAGTTAACACCGATAGGATTGTCCAACACGTATGTACTTATAATTGATCCCCTTTGTTCCAAAGCATCATGACACAAAATCGTCCCTTTTGTTAATTCGTACTTTTAATGGTCTTCGTATGAATCTCTTGGAGAGAATTTGTTTTTACCAAGCCGGTCTTTCATGTTAAATTTCACGTAATCATTGAGCGGAACTTCTGTCGTTTTTCATTTGGCATAAGTGACAAAGATAGATTGACGCATTTGTAAACAGAATAATAGCCTCAGCAATGCCAAATGATTCCTTGATAGGAACCAACTTATACCAAATAAGCAAGTGAATCAAGGTCATGGATTCTTGTAAAAGCATGTTTGGTTATTCAAAGGGATATTGTAGATTCATGAAGGGGTATTTTCGCGATTCCACGGCCAGCATGGAACCTCTAGAAAGTGTTTCTTTTTTGCGAAAGAAAGAACATAACTACAAAAAAAGTACGGGGGATTCAGTGGAGATATTACGGAGTAAGGTGGATTGTTGAGTATAGCAAACGTGTAAAATCAAGTTTACCGGTGATTTTTTGGAAACTGTATTCTCTTTATTTTGAAGACAATTGTGATGTACATCCAGTATAGAACTTAGATGTCATTCTACTCTACTATATATAGAATACTCAGGGAAATATATTTTCACGGAAAAAGTCGCCAAAAGAACATGGCAATGATGTAAACTCAATTCATTCATCACACTAAGGACAATCTCTTACTCACACGCGCTTCTGAAAATCACGAGTCTGTAACTTATCCTTTCCCGTGAAACATAATAATGTTCTTCAATACAGCTTAGTGCTTTCCAGCTCTAAAATTATTAGTGAAAGCATTGCAATAAAGCCATCATGTTGTGTTGTTTTAAGGTAAACCCTCTCAACCACTTGAATTCTCGAGCTTAGACACGTGAATTCTAGTATGAAGTGCAGGCTTGTGGCATGCCTAAGAACCCTCATGCATGGATCAGGACACACACGCTCGCGATGCTATTAATCAGATCTTAGTTTGTCCTTCTCACCACATGATCACTCGAGGGTCCTTCAGAAGGAGCAAAAGACTTTTCGGATCCTTTCAGACGCCGAAAAAGCACCGTTTTATTACGTTCACAGGTGATCACGCTGGAGTTTATAACGATAAATTTACGGGGTTCCATCCACTTGAGTACTCTGAGGATCGGAGGAGCGTTAGAACACGTTCCTCGTTACGTAACAGCACTGGGCTTACAAATGTCAGGAACACTTAACGAGAAAAGTCTCAGCCAAAGACCAAAATCTGATTTGTGTAGGCTAACACATCAGTTTGAACTGTTCCATCATCACATGCTTATCTGAATCCTAACTTTGCAAAACATTTTTGGTGCTCGAATTTAAGAGCTGTTTTAGCTTTTTCTCAAAATATTTTCTTCTTACTCAAACACTCTAGCCTGCTCAAAAACAATGCTTGATTTTGGTTACGATAGTGCAAACATCACTTTCAATGGAAAACACCAGAGTTGCATCACAATTAAATTTGACAATTCGAGGAGGATCAGGCTTTCTCGAGATATATTTCACCAAAATAATTCATTTCTCGAATGAACATAGATTCTGACCAGCCCCTGCTCTCCTTGCACTGTACTCAGGGATCCATATTAAATTGAGAGGGTGAAAATGCATCAACTTTGATTTCTGCACGGTCGCAAAACTATAAAACAAGCGCATTGCAACTGAGCTGGAGGAGCTGGCGCACCTAAAATGTTATCATTTGCAAGTTTAAGTCAGCTATCTTTCTCGATCATGCCAAACATAGTCCATCCTTGTCCATTTTTGATCATGACCTCTTTGATGTTGTTCAACTTTATTAAAAAACCTTTCATTTTGGTGTTTTCATCGAATTGAAAGTGTTTGTACACGACCGAACTTAACACAGTTTTTTGCGTTGGCCAAAGAAATCGAACTACAACGTCGGCTTCACTGCATCTTTGCGGCAGTCTGTGAGAAGCCTCTTTCTTTTTCTTGGTCCCTCGAGTGTGACCCGAAAGAGAGCACGAGAATAAAGTAAATAACGCGGGCGCGCGATTGTGCTGATATTTTTTCCTCTCTCGCTTTCAATTCCGCTTTCGCGTCACAATAAAAAGAGGCGCTGCTAGAGGTCTAACTTAACGGCCACCTGATAACCACTGTAATGTGTCTGAAATAACAACTTGTAGAGGAAGGAAAAAAAAAAAAGCCCAACATCTTCAAATTCCAATTCGACCAGGATAAAGGACCCGCCTGAAAAGCAACTGAGGCTGAGGTGGTTTCCTTTCTAAATACTTTAATTTTGTTTATTTAGGAATATGAGAACTAGATGTGATTTAAACTCTTCATTAAGAGCACCGACTGAGAACATCCACATGCCCTTTGGTCACTAAAGAGGAAAAAAAAATCGGCAGAGCGCGGCGTTACTCCTCTTGTATACGGATACTTGGAAAACGGAAATGAGCTTTAGCGGTAAAACTAGACCCTTCGGAAGTTCAGAGGATGGTAAGGAAAGCGAATTCCTAAAGGAAAAATGATTTATCTCCACATATCTGAGTACCATTCATCTTCATCGCAAAAGTTTGAGTTCTTAATATCAAGGCCGGGACTTTGACCGGGACTGTTTTAATAGGGTCTACTAGATATTTTTATTTGATGTAAGTAAAGAAACCCTAGGACATGAAAACTAGAGCACCGAGAACAGCTTTTATCCTGTTGGGTTAAGAGAAAATTGATTTATAGCTTGATATTTTGACTTACGGATAGGCATGTGTTGTGCATGGAATATACTATTACGACTATGTGTTGCAGAAACCTGATCATAAGAGAAACACATTGAAACAGAACCTTGCTACTTTAATTTCAAGTTAAAGCTAAAACTGACACCGTCAAAGTTTACAGACCATGAGAAAACCAGGAAATATCATCCGCGAGAACACAGGTTTTAAAGTTCTTTGGCTAAGCCTACAAATATCTTTATCTGCGCCAGTCAGGTGCCGAAACACCCATTCCGCTTTACGTCAGGTGGAATATCATCATAGCTGTCACAAGCACGAGAAAACAAGAAGCCCTTATTTACTGACTCCATTGACTTTTCAAGGAAGAAAAGCTGAATAAGAACAAAGCTTAAATGGTATCTAAACGACAGGTCCGCCCCACCTGTCATTTTATTTGCCGTTTAGTGAGAGCTTTTCATGTAACCGGAACTTGCCGATGATCTGTGTAAGGCAATAAGAGTAAATATTAGTCCAAATCTTGGCCACGGATTTGGATGTCAGCTGTTCCTAAGGGCGCCAGTTAGTCTGTCAACTTCCGACTCCCAATGACCGCTTTGTCAGCGTTCGAGTTTAGCCGGCGAGTTTGTTTTTATAAGTCAGAATGTCGACTGTGTTGAAAATATGGCCGAAAATTACTGGCCTAAACCGCTCTCAAGACGCCGCCATAACAGAAGATATCGTTGTAAATCAGACAGAGTTTATTTGGGTGTAATTTTCTCTGTGTCAACACTCCTTCATATAGTTTGCAAAAAGGTGTCACGGAATGCAAAACGATAAGGAAGGGCGAACTCACTGAAACGGACACAGTTGTCGGTTCATTTCCGACCTTGATCTCAAAATTTGTCAAATTGGCGACATTGCGGCAGAAAAACAAATATAAAAAAAACAACACCAAGCATGAACAGCTAACAGGGTATGATGTATTTTAGAATCTCTCTCGGCTTTATACAAATTAATGTTCTGTCAGCAATAGTCCTAATTTCTAGGCTCTAGGGCGAAGTTGAAATGAGGTCGGCTGGAGACATTGACAAAGAACACCGATGATAAAAGCTGCTTTTGCCGTATCTTATCGCTTATGGCGGCTTATCTTTTGATATCAGAAGCACAGCGTAACGGTCTCACGTCAGATTATGCTTTCTATCTCATTTTGAGGATAAAAAATGTCAACAATGTTGCATAACGAGGAGGCAAATTTCTCTGTTTCGCGGGGCTGCCTCGTAAGTTTTGTTTGGAAAGCAAAATCATTTAACCACTCTTAAAAGACTGCAGTTTTGCTGGTTTAATTTGAGGACTGCATATGGGTGGAAAGCGCACAGTCGAAGGTCAATAAACTATGACAAAAAAGCGCTCTGCATATTTCGCGGCACACCTTCGACATGCACTGGTCCCCAAACTGACGACCAGTCAAAAAAGTGACACCCTTACATTGCGTAATAATTGTGAATATTTTCAGAAAAAGAAAAAAATGCCAAAAAAAACTTCGATGCAAAAAACTTCGTATGGCGTCATGTTTGGGTCACGTTTGCTCCATCAGTTTTCAAAACGGCGGGTTCGCTGTAGCTGAGAGCACCTGCTGCAGGCTCGTGAAGCCCGCTCATGAATATAAGTTCACTGATATCAAATAATAACTCACTTTTCAAAGAGCTTCACTTGCAAGGAAAACGGAGCTGTAAAAAGACACAAGGCACAACTGGAGAACGTAACCTGTGCTGCTGATCAATCTAGCACATTCTTGGGTTCCCATGCGCGGGATCAGTGGCCGAGACTCTCAACCATTAGCTTTTCATATCATAGCTACGCGGCGCAACATTTGCAAATATAAACTCTGTTTGGACAAAACAGGCGCCTAACTAATGCAATACAATTATACAACAGTTTTATTAAAACTGTCAAAAACTTGCTACAAGAATCAATCACACTGATATGTTATAAACGTTTCGCCTCTTCCCTTGGCCAATACAAAGGCACCTCTTTCTGGCAAAAAAAAAAGTTGCAGTATGACGAATTTTTAATCCCAAAGTCAATATTATGGTCACGTCCAAGCGCTCAGATGAGCGGGTTTTTTTTTTTCTGGACTGTACATGTTTACTTTAGTTTTCTTGATACACGAAAGACAGCTCAACGAATGCAATCGACACCGCACCGATATGGGTAGCACTTTGAACCGAGCCCGTTTCTTATGTTATAGCACCTAACGATTTCATTACATCGCATTTTAATTGCAAGGAAGTCTGTTACAGAATGAAACGCATTGTAAATTCATTCGATGAGGGCAGCTTGGCGTGTCGGAAGGAAATAACTTTATCTGTTCGGTTCCGCTCTCTAGGCAAAACTTGTCTGATTACACTCCACTCACTCTACGCGACACTTACGGCGATTTGGCGCTATTGCTGGCAAGGAATTTGTGGGCTGGAGCCAAAACGTCACGTTTCCTGCTTGCAGCCCCAATCTTGACCCTTGGGTAACCCGATATTTCTTTAAAATACCCATGAAATATACAGCCACAAATCCTTTCAAAGCATAGTCAGTTTGGCACCAAGATCGATAGCTCTCTTCTGAACTGCTGACACCTGTCAAGATTTAAGCTCTCTGATTGGTTCGAGGAATTATTACACAAAAAATGTCGTAATTAACCACGTGATAAAAGACTTTATTTTCTACTCGCCTGTCATATCTATCACACGTGTTCTTGCATATCGCGAACATCGTAGCAGCGGGGAGCTTGGCAAATTTTTTTGGAGTCAGAAAAATCCCCTACGCTGCAAGTCCGTCACAGGCGTGAAATTACACAGAGCTCTACACTATGCGTGAAAGTGAAAGGATGCTGCTGTCCGATCGTAGGACGATGCGAAACAAGAGAATCCCTGCTCCGCTAACTCCAATGCGAATTTTAAACCCCTTGGGGTTTGACAATCCGATCGCTTGTCAACCCCAGCCACCGCCGCGGCAACAGAGTGAAAGTTATGCTAAATTACTGGGGTCGCTGGAACAAGGAGCTGCTCCGAAGAAGGACCCGATTATGGACAGCGACTCCGACAGAATCAAGCGACCGATGAACGCGTTTATGGTTTGGGCGCAAGTGGAACGAAGGCGGCTGGCAGATGCCAACCCAGAGCTTCACAACGCCGAGCTCAGTAAAATCCTGGGACAGGCTTGGAGATCGCTGAACGGATCGCAAAAACGACCATTTGTAGAAGAGGCCGAACGTTTGCGACAGCAACACATAAAGGATTATCCTGACTACAAATACAGGCCAAGGAGAAGAAAACACCCGAAAAGAGTGTGTAAAAAAATGACCACTTCACCCCCGAACTGTGCAGTGGTGCGCAATCCCAAAGAATCAACAGCTAGTGTCTCGCGCTCCACTTCAGGTGCCGGCTGCGGACAGCTCCTATTTAGCTCACCAGAGAGTAATGGTTTGAACTTTGGGCAGGCGTCTGCCCCGATACCTTTTGCAAACGGAGAACTGAGGCTATCACATCTCGGAAATACTTCCAGCTTGCCGAATTTGTCCGAGATAAGCCTCCCCACACCTGAGACAAGCCCTGGGTCAAGCGAGTTTGGTAGCGCGTTTAATTTCCCAACGAGCTGGCAAGACCTTCAAAACGCTCTGTTAAACCTCCAACCCAAATCGCAGACCACTACCCCAACGCCGTACATCGGAGTGTCTTCTTCAAACTCAGCGCCTGGCAGCCCTATTTACTTCACGAACGGAAGTGTTCAGGCAATAAGCTCGCCGCTCATGGCTGGTAGCGCGAATACACATCTCCAGCACAACGATACCAGTACAAGCCAGCTCTTCTCGTTCGCTCAGCACATCGGAGATCTGTTACCAGAAGGAGATTTCAACAGAGAAGAATTTGATCAGTACCTGGACGGCACAGAAACAGCGAATATCATGTGTGATGTGGTTTGGTAAGATCACAGCTTCGATGGAGTAGTACAGACTTTTGACTGTAAAATTCCATTACGCATAGTCTTGGTTCCGAGACTTTTTTTAATATTTTCAAGTGACAGCTTTCTGCCCTCATTTTCGATGGCAACTAGATTTGTTTAATAGTTTCTGTCTTGTTTTGTCTTGTTTTCAAGCGAAATGCGTATACATGGAATTATTTTTCAATGTACAGTTTACATAGGGGTCAAATACGAGTGATGGGCACGGTTGAAGGCTAGAAGCACTGCGAGGGGCCGAGGGACAAAGTTCGTTCGTAGTTTGTTGAAATCATTCGTGGTGCAGTCTTCCGTAGTTTATATTTGGATGTAAAATTTCGGTTCGCTTTTAAAATAAAGATTTGTTAATGAGCTTCATTAGTGTTCTTCATCAGTTCGTGCGCGCGGTGCTATGTCACCGCCATTAGTGCCGGAATTATCCTTGTTTAGGCCGGCTTGTTAAATCAAGAAAAAATACTGTCACCTTCTCCAACTTTTCTCCGATTTGACAGCTCATAAAAGCAGCTTACACAGATTGTTATCTACGATGAAAACGATTGGCTTACGCAAGTCAAAGTACACACTGAGATGTGTCATCACTTGTCATAATCTAACAGAAGGAATCGACTTTTTTCTTCCCTAAAGCGCCTACTGTAAATCTGAATTTTAGCAAATTTGACCTTGCAATAGTAATCCACAAACGCGTCGAACTCGCTTCAACTTAATAACTTGCCCGAATTCACGGCTGAACGTATTTGCCGAACTTGATAATTTGGTGATCTTGGCGAGAAACTCCGTGACAAGCTGGCTCTTCGAGTTTGTTCTAAAATACATTTCAGACCTCTCTGACGTCACATGACCACAAGTCAATGAAAGAGTCTTTCTTCTCGAAGATCAGCCTTCGTGTCCGGAAAAGCGTTTTCTCGGCGAAAAGTTGTTTTCAGATATTTTATGGCGCTCTTGACTCCTAGTGTTAATCTCTTTCCACACCGGAAACTAGGCTTGTTCGAACATCACTCTGAACAAAAGAACCGTGATTTGCGCTAATTATTCATTAGCACGCCTAGTGTTATGTATCCAACTTCCTTCGCTTACTTCAAATATTGACACACAGTTGCCAAAATCGACTGTCTTCGAAATAAATATGCATTCAAAATAATTGCCCACGCGTAGTTCTTTTCGGGAAGGAGCGTTTGGATCTTGGCCACGCTTATTAAATTATATACAGGATCGAGAGCAAGGTTTTATCGGCGCAATGTTATCTAAGAAAACTATCGCTTGCTAAATATAGACCTTAAAGACCCTTCTGTTATCTTTTTTCGCTGATGTTTCACAACAAACCCTTCATTTTAAACGTTCAATGCAGTTGCAAATCTCGCTGCAACGGCATGGAGGGTTAACATTATAAATCGACGCTTAATAAGTTAGAATTGGTCATGGACTTGACAAGAGGTTGACATTCCCAATCCCACAATAAAATGATTGGTGCCTTAAGGTGCTTCGATTGAAATTCTTGAAGCAAAAAAATTGACGACAGTCAAATTCTAACAAAGTTTTGAGTTTAAAAAACGTCCTTCTCAAAGCTAGCAGAACCTGGATTGCTGCGAATAGCATTGTTAATCCCTGGTGTGGGATTTGTTTCGGTTAAAATTCAGGAGTAGGGTTAGAGAAAAACTAGAAATTTGCCGAAATGCGCTCACTGTGCATTTTCACTTTCGCTATTTAAAGCGCTTACGCGTTTATCTTTTACACGATCGTAATCGTAGACCTGATAATGATGTGGAATGGGAAAGGAAACATGTCTAGAATTGCCCGGAATTCCAAAATTAATATAAAACACATTTTTTCCCTCCTGTTGATTGAACATTTCCCAATAAATATGGCTGGTTGCGCTCCATTCAGGTTGTTTTAATATTACTGACCTTCAATTTTAAACACAGAAAAAAATTTAAGAGCACTCATGGGATCATTCGAGCAAATTGTATCGATTATTCATGATTAATGGGCAAACAGTTTACTTTAGAAACAAGAGTTTGGTTTCAACTTGTTCGTTTGGAGTGTGGCTTGCGACAAGAGCAACACGCGACCGGCGTACGGATTTTTAACATCGCCGACAAAAGCCGGCGAGAATTGGCTTGTATTGATGAGAAATTTCAATCCGTTTTCTTGTCGTTGGGAATCCGTTGCTAATAGCCAAGAATTAGGAGCCAAATGATGTCAAATCTAAGCTGAAAAACACGTGTGGAAAATGAGTATTGGCAAGTTACAAGATCAGTCTTATCAAGCAATAATTAGTAAATGATCTGATGCGAGAGAGATATGTGTGAACTCGTTTTGGGTTTTTTCCCACACAGCAGGGCGTTCATTATAACCCATCTCTTTCAAGTACATCCCTTTCCCTATCGTCTAAGATTTTTAGCTCAAGTATTAGCGAGGAGGTTTTCTTGTGGTTGTTGTCCGACTAAAATGAGTGCTTCTAAGTTTCAGAGATGTAACACTATTTAAGTAAATCGAAAACTGTCTGTCCTTCACAGAGAACAGAGAGTTGACATCCCAAATCGATATCTCGAGGATTGCCATGGAAAAGCAAAAGCAAACTTGTGCTGTGCATCCTGTTTTGAGTAGGAAGATAGCGACGATAGGCTTTTAACATACTGCAAAATAGCTAAGTACTCGCACCACAAAAAGTTTCAGGATAGAAAATAACGGTGATTTAAGCTGCATATTCATTTAAAGATGACATAATTACCATGGAATGCGTGTACTTTTCCTGAACGATTCATTACAGTTTGCGTCAAAATTAATTCTCAAAACATCGTGCAAAGCCGATTGAGAAGATTTTGTTCACAATGTGGTTGATCACTGATGCAAGCTTAGAAGATTTGGTAGAGAAACGTGTCTCGTCAGACGCATTTTTAGTCTTTAAACTGATTTTTCTAAACTGCTCAGCAAGGAGTTTAGACTAACAGAAGTTCCTGATCAAAATACATTGACATACGCCTTGTTCAAATTCCACTCTGATTTCAAATGACATTCTCTGTCAAGGTCACAGCGAGATTGCATGGCGGGAGCCAAAAACCTCTGCCAAACCAAAGCATTCATAGTTGCCAACAGATTTAGAGTATTTCAGAGCATCTTCAGGAAGACTTTACTTTATAAGATAAAAAAAAAACCCTCTTAAAGTCCTTACATTGTAGCACTTAATGAAGGAAATCTGGCTGAATCACTAGTAGATTTTCAATTTTACCCCAGGACTACCTCGAAACAAAATGACAGATACCTTCGAAAAGCTAATTAGCAAAAAAATAACGATTTATAGCCTAGATGGACTTAGTAAATCTTCTTTACAAGGAAATGCTGAATTTTAATCTTTTAATAACAAAACTAACTTCCCTTCAATAATTGATTGCGCAAGGGAGAAAGGAATAACTACATTACAAATTCCAAGATAATTTAAGTTTCCTCAAGGCGTTTCGAAACCATGAATTCTCCCTAAGGTTAATTAATTGCAGAAACGTGGAAAGAATTAATTTGATGCTGATCCGAAAGGTTAAAGTATATACTTTCAAATTTCTCTTTGGTATCTTTATCGAGACTTGATTCTTCAGACCGATGTAACAGTCGTTGTTTTCGCAGAACCAATTTAAAAGCCTAATTTCTAACAGCCTAAATACTGCCGTCACTTTCGCACAACTGTGCCAGACAATATATCTTTGCCATCTTTTCTCACAAACACAAACGTTAAAAACAACGCTCAAGGTTATGTACTTAAATCTGAGTGACAAGCCGGGACCCATTCCCCTTTGGCGTTATTGATCTGCAGTAAAATTACAGCCCGCATAACAGCAGGCACGTATTGTAGGATTTTTCTTTTCAGATTTCCAACCTACATGAAGGATCCCATGTAATCAAATCAAAACAAAAGTAGTTTCAATTGCAACAAAATAGTTTTAATCGTAAGAGACAGTTATCTATGCTGGTTCCTCCAGGAAGTTTGAACAGACACCAAGGCGAGAAAGTCCGGATTTCCTGATGATAGTTTGCCCGTTGAAGTGTTGACCCTTTTAGCAGCCTTGTGGTTTGTGGTTTTCCATCGAAAAAGTCAAATTTCGAAATGTTTGCTGCGCAGTTGACAGAAACATCATGAAATGTCAATCCCACGGAGAACAACAATAAGTAGGGTTTTGCTTTGTTTGAACAATCACTAACGGCACAAGGTCGTCGTTTATGATGCTACAAACGGGAGCATAACTTTAACTTGATATACAACGTTGTAGGGACGTGAAGCTATCTTGGACCACCTGTTATTCCATAGAACTATTAATAAATATGGGAATTTACCTTAAAAAAATTGAATAAAAATCAGTAATCAGGGGCACCCAACGGATCGTTTCGGTAAATTATCTGTTCGGAAGGCTTTTAATCCCCTCTGATTTTCTTGAGAGAATTGGCACCTCGAACTTTCGTGACATGAGAAATTTACTGTCTGTTGTTTTCGGACTGTTGAAAATGTCGTTTTGAGTACCGAAAAAAGGTCAGCTATCATTTTCGGAAAGGCGATAAGACCTAAGGTTTTCGGGAAATGGACAAAAAAGTCCTAATAAATTCGAGAATACTCAAGTTCCCCTAGAATATCCGAACAGATAAAATTTTTTTAGTGCAACCTAAAATTAACCTACAGAGCTTTAAAAGTACTCCAGAAAGCCTAAAACAGCATCTAACAGCATTAGAGAGAAAACGGTCGTTGGGTGCCCCTGAGTAATGTCCGGTCATGTGTGATATTTTCTGGTGCTTCGAAGAGTGGAGTTGATCCAGAAAATTCGCATTACAAGATATTCTGCAATGTGGCTAAAACTACTGTCGTTTTAAGTTGTCACGAAGTTCTCAGTCTCGATGACGTCCTTACAAACAAGTATCACAGCCCTCCATCAGACACGAACGAGTATTCTGGAATAATGTGACATATCACATATATCAAAAATCAAAAAGCATCATACCGAGAAAAAATAAATGAATAAATAAATATTCTGCAATGAAGAGGAGCAACAATTAAATTAAAAAAGAAAAAAAAAAAAAAAAGATAGACAAGGGTGCGTCAAAGTGTGCATTCCTTTGTTCCAAATGATTTTACTGATAAACGCCCTGTAATGCAATGCAGCTGTGAAATTTGGGATCCTTCAAACACCTCTAAACACTTCACTTACAGCCGAAAGGGTTACTCAATAATTTGAAAATGCCCCACGGAAAGCCTCGTGTGTTTTTATACTTGAACCGTAGAGGTAACATGTACTGCTAAATGACGAGATTTACTTGGGCTTATGTATACACGAGGTATTTTCCTTCATTCTAGTACTCGGTCAGAACTTATCTGCGTCAAATGAATTTTAAATGCTGACTTTGAGGTCACAAAGCAATTACATCTGGTTAAAAAAATATAGCCATTCACCTTAAACAGTTGGCCATCAACAAATTTATTTGCTTGACCCTCGATCTGCTCTGGTTCATTTCAAATCATGAAGCGACACAATAACTGCTTGCGGTTTTTTTTTAATTGCCCTACCTTCATACGTACGTATTTCCCTAAATACAAGGCTTTAACTTTGGATAATACTCTTATCTAGAAATGGAAAATGCTAATCTAAGCGTCTTTATTCACCCCTGCCCCTTCGCGTGAAACATGCAGGATACACCCTTATATAGGTATCGTTGATATATACTGGCCTTGAAGGTATTTTTAAATCTCTAATTATCGTGTAAACAGGGCAGCACCTCGTGATGACACCATAAAAATGAATTCCGCAGGAAGTTATTATTATTTTTTTTTTTGCATTTTGCCCATTCGTAATAATGTCTTTCTGGGAAAATGTCCGTAGTTACAACGCATACACTGCATTATAAAGAATACTTGCCCGCTGTAATGAACAGATGCCTTGCTCATTTCATCGTTAAACTCAACAGCCTATTACAACGAAAAGTGCAATCTACTCACATCAAACAAGTATTCACATTACAAGGGACCTTTGTTTCTGGTTTGGGCTAAATGTTTTTTTTCCTTTGTGTATGTGTGCATTTCATGTTTTTATACAACGAAAACAACCGCGCCGAGGTAGCTCTTATCATCTATGTACAATTAGGCCTTCTAGTCACAGGCTGGCTGCTTCAATTATTGTAAGACTTCTTAAGCTAACAAGATTATATACGACGAGCTCTCTATTGCCTGCGACAGTGCTCTGAACTTCGATTGTTTCATCTCACTGAAGGTTAACTTTATAACTAGAGATCGTTATTAAATATCTTCTTAGTCGATTCAGCATGTGGTCCTTCTACATTTGAGAGGAAACACAAATTCTTAAAATCGAACGTTTGAGCATGATTTTAGGGCTTTGGTATTAAAGCAGTCGTTAACGTGTTAACTGACTTCGAAGAATTGAGATCACTGAGGAATTTTACACAGAACTGGTAAAGCTCAAACTTTGTTAGCTGTGTACAAGCCATGGCAAGAGGAAATTAAAAGTAGAGGTTACTTAAAGCAAACATAATAATAGCATTCAGTAATTTCAGCTGGAATTACATGTCAAGAGATTTCTTAAGTTATAAACAGCTAATTTTCATTACGTCAGTATGTTTCGTCACGTGAACAGTCAACATTCCGTCCAAAGAAAATTTTTTCCATGTCGTTTGCGTCCGACTGAACAAAAAGACTCATTGTAAAATAACCACAAAAACAACTAGAACAACATTAATCACTTAATACAGGAAAACATTAAATCTGTTTAAAACTGCTTACGAAACCTTAAACCTTCAAATCTAATAAACTTTTCCCGGCCCTTTCCTCATTTGTTTGCCATTTGTATGGAGAAAAACAACTTGAAATAAGACGACTTATCACGTAATTATATTCATGAAGTACATGTTGATTAGCCAGCCATCTGCAAGTCTAAAATGGGATCAAAGAAATACACTTATGATATTTATTTTTTTTTAAAAATCCTCACGGTAATCTATTATTTCCTGTTTTCTGCTAACTAAGTCTATATTCAGAGAATCAAGTCACAAATAAATTGGTAACAGGAAGAATTCCGGCCACTTTACATATCGACATTTTTACAATTCAATAAACTAACATGCGAGTCCAATTATGTCTCACCTCACTGAAAGACTTCGCCAAAAAAGAAATAATAATAATAATAATAATAATAATAATAATAATAATAATAATAATAATAATAATAATAAAGATAACCTTGCTAGGTACAGCACACATTTTGAGGAGGGTGCTATCAAGCTAAAAACTGGCTATCCCCTAGTGCCCCAGGACCATGGTTTGGTCTCGGCCCTAAGGACTCTAAGCAAACATTACGTGAGGACGATAATAATAATAATAATAATAATTATAAAGTAAAACAAAATATAAACTAAACAACACACAAAACTTCAAGCTAACGGTCACTGTTTCACAATGAAAACTGACCTTGCATCACCATAAAGAAAAAAAACAACAAAAACAAAAAAACCGCGAACCTGCTTATCAGTTGCTAAGCTGTTACGAAGCTTAAGTTCTCCAGTGCAGAAACAGGACTGACAACACTTCAGGAAAACCCTAGATATGCAATGTAAATGATCAAAGTGTCAGTCTTTCATTTTCGGCCAATAATTAGGTTTAATATCCTTACTGCTTTTTTTAACCATTTTGTTGTAACACTCGCATACCAATGTCGTTTAGGATCAAAGTTAACTCGATCAGGACACTTACACTTCAAATAAGCAATGTTTAGCGTGGTAATAGTTACCGCGTTCCTATGGTTTATTTGATTCCCCCATTCGACATGGAGTCAGTTCCTTGTTCGCAATCTCACGGCAATCTCTTCTTGGCTTATTATTCTTTCTTGAAATTGTTCTACGTAAGAATAAACTAAACTTGAGTATTCACTCGATTTGAAGGAAACATTGTATGTTGGTAAAAAGAAAAAAACAAAAAACAAAAAACAAAACAATCCACAACAACAGTAGCAACGAAACCATGTAATCATTCGCACAGCTTCCTTTAACCTTTGCACACCCTGGCTAAATTTGACATCTCTCTTTTCCACTACGCGTGTTTTTGTTTTTTTTTAAACTTAAGCTTAATATCTCCATCTCTTCCAAAGTTAATTTTACTGAGCATCTTCCTTTAAACTTGATAGCTAGCTTTTGAATAAAGTTAACAACTATGAAATTCAATAATATCGACTGCAAATGCGCAAATAGTAATTTGACATCTCAACATGTTCAGCTTGGGACCCAATTTTGCAGCAAATATCGAGAAGTTATAACAACAGGGCGCTGATAAAACATGTTAAGATATTATCTTCTTATTTTGATAAGCCAGAACGACTTTATTTTGGATTGGTGCAACAAAATACCGGTGAACTTGACCGTGTTGATGTCTGTTGTGTAACATGTAACCAAGGTTAAGGTCTTGGCAGAGGAGAAAACGCAAATCATTAAAGTACTCCATTGTCTATCAACAATGACAGCATTGTTCAAAACAATGGCTTTATTTTTACTTTGTACTCTAAGCGTTTCCGCTTACACAGTGAATAATCCAGAATAACTGAAACGAAATCTTTTAGGTTTGGAAACATTTAGTCACTAAAAATAACCAAAAACGTGAGACACATTGAAGCCTGTCACGATGAAATGTCGTCAAACATTGCATAAACGTTGTATTATAACTTCCTTTCATACATTCCCGGAAGGTTGCGGGGGTACACACTAACTCCAAGGGTATAATTTTTGAGGTGTCTTAAACTGAAAATGGATTAGAGATTTTGCTATTTTGGCGTGCAAACGGGCGTGAATTTGCCTCCCGTCTTGAAATCGGGTTATGGCCTTTAAGGATACACCGAGAACATATTACATACTGTTGCTTTGAAAATGCCATGCAGTTGTCACACAAAAGAGTAAAAGTGTTCGCGACAATTCCGACTGAAATCATGGGTAGTTAGGTTTGCCATGGCTTGATTGAGGTCCGTCTACGGTGCTTCAGCAAGGAGGAGGAAGAAAGGGCAAGGAGAATGCATAAATGCACGTGTTTGTGATGTTTCCTTCCATCAGGATGAAACACTTAGAGCTTCACTCAAAAGGTCGTGAACTACCATTTGCCTTAAAGAAAACATTACCGCGTACACTTTTACGCCCAGTTGTAGAAGAAACTCTCTTGAAACAGCTGTAAACAATTTTTTTTCGTGACTGCTCTTGTACCAATAAAATTCTCATTATTATCCTTAAAACACCTTTAGACGTTGCGCGTACGCTTTTACGCCCAGTTGTAGGACAACATTCCTTGAAACAGCTGTAAACGTCTTTATTTTCGGGACTGCCCTTGTACTAATAAAGTTCTCATTATTCAGGCATTTTATGTCAGCGGCAGGAAACAACAGTTCTTGAAAATCGTGTTCGTACGTGGGTGACTTTTGGCTAACAGTTGGCATGTTTATTTTTCTTTTGAGCACAAACTCCGTGCAGGAATTTACAAACTGTTTTAATCAGCGCATGTCAGTTTGAGTAAGTTTGAGTGGGAAGGTCTAAAGTTGTAAAGGTTCCAAATCGAAATTGTAACGTATACATAAAGGTCAGATGTAACATACAAGGAAAGCTAGAAACGAAGAAATTAAAGCAGAACTATTCTAGAATCTCTCTTTATCCTACAGCGGAGCTGGAGATTGTGACGTAAAAGTCAATTGCCTAAATTGATCCAAATTTGTTTACAAAAACTCACGTACATGCATAAAGCTTTTAATTTGGGAAGAGCACGTACACGATTGCTCTTGGATTCAGTCCAGTGAAATTTATCTTGTGGTTGGGGAACCTTGTACCACTCTGCAAAAGGTTAGAAGATCAAGCAAATTTATCACCACTTTCTAGCGTGCCAAGGTCTCGGGACATTCCACGTGAAGGGAACTAATATTGCGTAACTGAAGGAAGGGGAAAAAATCTATCGATCTCCAACAATGCAAGTGATATTCACAGTTTTTGTTGGATGTCTGACAGCACAAGAAGTTGTTTTTTCAAAGCACCCCATTCTGCTAGCAAAATAGGTGTGGAATTTATAACCCATGTTTTGTGGTTGACGAATCTTGTACCACCTGAGATCAAGCACTCGTCCGTTTCCGGAACCCGCAAATATTTATTAAACTACGGTGGAATGGTCGTTAAAATGAAAGCAATGGTGTATCAATTAGCATCTTAATTCATTGCACTATTGTTTCAAGCAGATCACGATCACTTGTGTAGAGTAACAAAAGTAACTGTTTTGCGCCCGGCCAGACG
Organism: Orbicella faveolata; assembly: GCF_042242905.1. NCBI lineage: Eukaryota > Metazoa > Cnidaria > Anthozoa > Scleractinia > Merulinidae > Orbicella > Orbicella faveolata. The sequence goes on along the minus strand of NW_028301577.1, from coordinate 11,691,718 downwards.
TTGGTCGTCGGCTGCAAGAAACTTGAGACAGTTATCTCTCGTCACAGATAAATTTTGGCTCACTTTTGCATTCTTCTCATTTTGTGAACTTTTCGAGATTTTGTTTCACTGACGGCCATCATAACCTTTCGACAAATATATCTTACGTTGACGTAGTTTCTCCGCTGTACCTTTGTTCTTCTTCCGATTATTCGAATAATTTTTCAGACGAAACAAAAAACCCGACATTTTTGAGCAAAAATTCTCAGCTTAATTCAGCTGTTAAAGTACACTCTTCTTTAAAGTAGGAATGAATATTTTTATGCCCAAGCTAGATAATATTATTTTCCTGCTGACTTTACTTTGGGCTGAAAGTGTTGTTGTGTACATTTTTAGATTATAGAGTATAGTCAATATGTATCTCAGTTATAATTAAATAAAAGGATGTCTGGCGTCTGCTTTGTGATACATTGCGCACCAAACTTTTCAATGGTTAAAAATAATTCATTCAAAAACATGTGATTTTATTTTATTATTTTTACAGTTCACCCAAAAATATGTCCTTGACAAAATATCAGCCTGGGGTATACAGCTAATATGTTTTTTTAAAATTTCGCCAGCTTCAGCATGAATATTCTGATAAAAAAGACTCTTTAAAAAAACAAAAACAAAAAAAGAAAAACAAAGTGTAGCAAGAGTGATAAATAGGTACTGTACTTGTCTTAGCATCGTGCGTAGCGATGATAGTAACAAACTAACTGCACAACGTGAGGTAATTCTCTTGATGTACTGCCAAATTCTCGACGTCAGCATTGTAATCAACGTGTGGCGAAAAGTAAGAAGAGTTGTTACTTCAAACTTTAGTAACTAACTTTGATACCGGCAAAAAATCATAAACTAAGCGAGGCTTGCCGTGTCATTTGCCATGTAACGTAGGTATACTCATCGAAACCAAGAAGCAAGCTAGTAATGCATTATCCGACGTTAACAATTTGATAATGAGTCATAAGCCTCGATGAACTGTAAATAAACTATGACAAGCGGAACGTTTGAGTCTGAAGTGGTCAGCTCAGACAGCCAGTCTTGCAAACACTATTGAACAAGCTTGAGTCGAACTGTTTCTTCCTGCGTTTCTCATTAAGGGACAGTGTTGGTGTTATTAAAGGAACGTTAGGGAGCCGCTGAGGCGCCTAAGGCACGCAGCTAGTTCGGCATCAAATGGCGTGATATGCGAGAAAGTGTGAATTCTCACAACTGAACCTGAACATTCACATTCACTTCCACTTTTATTTTCACTTTCAATTTCACTGTGAAGACGAACGTTTTTTCACTTTCAATTTCAATTTCACTGTTAAGACGAATACACTTAACCTTTCACTTTCAATTTCACTGTGAGGACGGACACATTTTTGCTTTCAATTTCAATTCACTGTGAAGATGAACACACTTTTACTTTCACTTTCAATTTCACTGTGAAGATATGATTTATTTGTTTCCACGAATGACTACACTTGAGGATGTAACCTTTTACTCAAAATAAAAACAAAACAAGAAAATTGAAAAAAAAAAAAAGAAAAAGGGAGGAATTCACTTCGGAATTTGACAGATAGTTCTGTGGTATGAATTCTGGCACGTAGTGCCTTCTGACCTTATTTTCGGTATAACCTTGCCTGCTGTTATGGAATAATTAACAGTAAATATAACAAGACCACTTGATCTCTCACGCTAGGGAGCAGAGCAAATCCCGCTGTAACTCCCGCCTAGCAATAAAGCAAATATTCTAAACATTCTTCTCAAGCTGTTACACCGTTAGAATAAGCTTATCCTACTTAAATGAAAAATTAGGTTTCTAAATGAGCTCGGGAAACGTGCTGTAATGGACATGTTTGTTGGCAGAACAGGATTAATACAGCGGGGTGAATATAGGGGAGGGACAGGAAACTCCAATTTTTTCCCCTTCCCCAATTTTTGTATAAGGAGAGTTACATCCTCATACATCTGCTAAGTTCATGATATTTGTTTAGCAAGAGCAAGCATCTAATTATCATCATATCAAAGCCAGTGAACACCGATATCACGATCAGCTAAGCCAATGAACTCCTGCCTAAGCTAAGGGACGCCACTGTTAAAATACTCCCTCTATCTTTTTATGCTGAACTCTTCCGGCCAGGCTGAACCGTGGGACCGTAGCCATTTTAAATTATTTGGCGAGAGAAATCTGGGAAGTAGTTTGTGAGCAGGACCCTTGCTCTCCCCTGATTTCTCTTCCCAAAGGATAAAGATGGTGGTGGCTTCACGATGGAAGGTGACCAGCCTTGCTTGCAATAAGGCGGTGAATTTTGTACACGGTTAGGGGACCTCGATGTGGAATTAAATCTCTAGTGAAAAATGACAGGATGACATTTCACATTCCTATCCATGCTTCAATTCTATCGCGCAATATCATCGGTCACTGACATAAACTGCACAGCATGACGTCAAGAACAATATCTTTCGAGGTAGCGCTTTATGATTGCTGCTATCCATTGCCGTTTGGGAAGTATAGACAAAAATCATATCATACGGTGAGAGGAGTGAGGAATCTCGATCGTGAACTAGTGACCTCGGACTGTGCGAGAATCACTTAATTTTTAAGACGACAGTAAAAAAGAAAAATGTTGTTCGAGTTTGTGATTGTTGCGATACCCGTCAATTCTTGAGTGGAAGACTGGAAAAACCGAGGATGAGCTAGGACGCCTTTCTTACTGGTAAACCACATTTATACTTTATCATTTTAATAAAGAAAGACAAAAGTTTCTTCTTGAAAAACATAGGCAAAGCATTTTTTATTTCATCGCGAAAATAATTTAAGAAGCTACTCTTATTTGTTTTTTTAATTCTTCAAAGTCGTAGCCGCACTGGCGTTAATCCAAGCATGATCTTTGCTGAACCAAATTTCTACAACACTACGAGTTGGAGAAAAGTAAAGCAGGCAGCTTGATACCAAAACACTCAAGACAAACGTCAACTTAGATGCCACTCGGGTCTTCACTGGAATATTCCAGGGATGTCCCTAACGGGTTTCTTGGGATCAACTTCGCCTGATCCTAAGCTTCCACGCCATGTCAGAGCAGCTTGGAAGCGAACTAAAACTATTTTATTTTGCTGAAGTTGCTTGCATATAGTTACCCTCAAGTGTATGATCTATTATAGATTGCATACGTAACTTCAAAGAGAGAAAAAAAGCGTATTCAAACCAAACGGGTTTAGTTGTTACGATCTTTTGGAGCCGGTCAGTCGCATTGCAAACAATTTTTTTTAAAGAATTCCCCAGATTGTCTCGTGGTTATTCACATCTTGAATTAATTTCTTTAATTCGGGTATTCTGACAAAATGATAAAATATCAACATTTAATTACGCGCCACCCTGTCTGAAAGTCTGGAAAACCAATACTCTGGAAATTCACAGCCCGTTTTCATTTGAATACCGAGTACTGAAACTGAAAAATACAAAGCTTGACTACTGCATTGCGAGGCGTTCTTTAAGAGCCTCAACTGTTTAAGTTGACAAATGGACCCTTTTTGACTTACAATTATGATAATAATGTCACAATAGACTGTATCAATTGTCGGTCATATCGCCCCTTCTTTTGTAGAGGAAGATAAGTCTTATTCAGCATATGATTACACAGCACTGAAGTCAAAATTTTTAACTTCTCTTGTATTTCGAGAAGAAAATTTCGTGGCATTATAAGATAAGCTCTTCTTGACTGAATCACTAATATGAGGGCACTTGCAGTCATTTATCAAAGCTTCAGTGCTGAAAGATGCACGCAACATTTCCTGACACATCAGAAAGCCGTCCATCTTCATTTTAACCGCAATTAGGTAAGTTAAAGGCAATTTCCGTAAAATATACGTTGACAAGACGGAGTTACGAGATGGCGAAACAGACAAGATGGCCATTTGGGGACTTTTACCGGAAGATTTGCCCCTCATCAAAAACGAATTAAACGCTTTCTCCGGAAATTAGGCATCTGCAATACTAGTGGCAGATTTAAAAATAATTACTTCAAAGAAAAAAGAAATCATTCAAGAAATAGAAAGTATTCAGTTTCTGTGGTTCTGTATAGTTGCTGTGACAAGTAAAGTGAGGACAGCCGGGGAGGACAGCAACAATGTGAAACACGAGCCGAATTCCTCAGCTGTCTCAAGTTCACAGAGTGTTCTAATTCGATTTCTGACGCCTGATATGAAATGTCTGTATAACAAAAGACCAAATACTCTTTATTCCTGTGGACAATTCTAATGGAACGTGTCTGGTACGTTTTATAGAGATATATACTGCAACATGGCTTCTAGCCAATCATACAATCCAAAAGTTACATTAAATAGAGTTCGTGCAAAAGACCTGTTCGTCGTCGCGGCACCATTTTATGCACGTAAAGGGGAATTTACCTTTAGTGAGGCATGTCAAGTAGTTTTATCGCACTGTCTCTCTCCGACGAAAACATAAAACAGTTCAACATCGAGAAGATGTTAATTTCCAGAAACATGTAATTCTGAGTACATTTTGAAGAGCGATGGAAAAAAATATCATCTGTATCCTGGGTAACAATTCTTTTCTCACGTGCATTAGGTTCGATCGCGACCGCAAAGAAGGTCCGCAAGGTACTTAACAAGATGGGGCCAACAATGCAATGGCGACAGCGATCGGATTTCAGCCAGCTTCACTTTTCATACTTAATTTTCCGGATTTCAAGACGAACCTCCGAAAAAAAGTCAACTTCCAGTTTACGTTTTCTTCGGCATGTATAAAACTAGAAGAATAATAAAAAAACTGATTAAGGGTTTCTCCAATTTTTCTGCTGTAGCTTATACAATTTGTAGTCACCGGGACTGAGTATCCTTCCCTCCACCCCCCACCCCCCCGCCCTCCTACTCAGTGTGGAATTTTACAACACCACTAATCCTACCATGCATGCAACACATTTACGTTCCTGAAAACTACATGCAATCAAACACTTTGAGGAAAAGCGAGCTTGGCAATATTAGACCACTTGCAATTCCAATAGCACATAATAGCTTCTCCTTTCAAAAAAGTACTGTTAAGAAATTGAAGGTTTTTTCGTTGCGGATAATCTGTTTCTTGTCTATCATATGGGGCTAAATAAAACAACACTTTGAAGACCAATGATACTTTAAACCAGTAAAACTATAAATCATTGTTCTGTGAACCTGCCTCGACCCGAACTAGATTAAGTGTTGGTTTTCTAAAGCGCATTGTATTTGCACCCGCCAAATAAAAAGCTTCTAATTCCGTCAGCAGACTAAGCAATTCAGTCATCACTGGCGGCAGCGAGGATAAAATCTCACTTTGCTAATTTCTTGAAGATTTTCCAAATGGAGTCATGTCGAAATCATTGCAGTTCAGTTAACTTGAATGGTTTATTTACAAAAGAAAGGCAAAAACACACCGAAAGGGGACTCTACTTACATCGAACTCTTATGCAGTCGCAAAATTTGAGGATTTGACAAAACCTGAACGTCTAAAACCAACAGAAATCCCCTTCTGTACAAATTTAAAACTGAATCATGTGTGCGTTTGGTTCATTGTCTTCAGACACAGTCCTAGTATTCTATTCTTGACATTCTTGCACATGATGCTATACACTTAGTGCCTGTGGGTCTCTGTACTAATCACTGATATGTTGGAGCAAATTACTTGTGGGTGTGCTGTTGTGAGACAGACTTTGTTCACAGGTAGTCATAATACAAACAAGTACTGAAGTACAAGAAGAATTGATCCTGTAGCACCGGAGATCAAAGAAATGCGAGCCCTATTAAGAACAGGGTAACATGGGCACAGGGGTAAGGAAACATTGAACCCGTATGGGAGGAGCGTGCAGAAAAGCGGAGATCACAACGGTTATTGTCAATGTACAAAAACCAAAAATACTTTGACGCTTTCAGCGCTACCGAGGAAGGACGGCTCTTTTCGCAGGCTTCCTCCTCCCTCCCCCCTCCCCCCTCCAATAGCATGTCTTTCCACGATAAACTTACGACAATAGCCGCGAGAATAGGGAAAAAAATGTACGATTCATCGCAAGTACGAATGGGCCCACAGTGTCAAGACAGAGATCGCGTGCTTCGATCCTTGCGACAAATGTAAACTATACTAAGTTACTTCTGCAGTTTTTCGTTATAAACTGTTTGTACCCAAAATTGCTTCGCTTCATTATGTTTTACTGTACTGAAATGCAAACACAGCAGGTTTCAACCTTACAAACTGAGGGCTATTGGTGGGCTATGGATTGTGCAAAAGGCCAATACATTTGTATGTTTTACCACGAGAAAACGGTTGGCTGTACAACACCAGCGCGCTCACGCCTTCTTTTGGAATGAATCAATGATATCAATGTTCATATTGACTTTTTAGGCTTTTAATCTGTATAACTGTTAGATACAGGGCCCCTTTGGAGACCAACCTTAGAGCTGAATGGGCCAACCTGTCTAAATAAAGGTTACTTACTTATATGTTCACTGCCCACCGACGCAGCACAACAATTTCTTTACGGATCATTTCCCTGATTTGTTTGATATACACGTTTGGATGACTACGTTACAGCACTAGAAAGATTGCCAAGACATAAAGTTGCATTTATGTGAGAACGTTCCTTGCGTGAATTCTTTGTCAGTTTCTGTAAAACTGTATTCTTTTGTTCAACAGCTTCTGAAAAACAATGTGTTTGTGTTATCTTCGCCGGACAAAAACATTTCGACAACGGAAACTTTACGATCCCACAACTGACAGAGGAATGGCTCGATGTGATCCACGGACCACCCAAATCAGCTTAGCCCAGCTTCAAGGAGTTTTACTAGACTTATTAAGCTTTTATTTAATCATGATTCCAGTCGTTTTTGTTTTCTGTTAAGCAATTGTTGACGGAAGGTTCTGTTCTTTGAACATTTTCTTAAGGAGCTTGTGTAAATACAGCCTAAATGGTTCTATATTATAGCTAAATGGTTCTATATTTTATCTCTTCAAATACACCTACTCTTACTTCTTTCAAGGTATTTTAATCCCTTACAAAACTAAACAAAGGAGAAGTGGCAATTTCTCTTTAACATTACACGTTTCCAATTTTTTTTTTTTAAATACTAACATACAATGACTTACATGGTGATTAAAAATGCATCAAAAACCACATACAGTCCCAGAATCCCCGCCTCTGTATAAACACGACCCCAGATTACGATTGTAAGCATCCTAAACCACAGCAAATTTTAATGAACTTATTATCCCTTAACCAAACAGAGACTTATTATCCCAGCTCTTTTAAAAGCCAATGGAAATCTCCACTCTCTTGGTCTTTCTACTTTAGCTTATGTTCGAGTGTATGCATAAGAGGCTGGCTACATTTGGGACACATTATTGTTCGTAGACACAGTCACAAATATAAATAAGAATTGACTGATGATAAACTCTACGCTTCGCGACACACACAAAGGAATTGTGCGCCTTTTCGATAAATTGGCGTTCGCAACAAAGTTCCTCTCCACTTGTTTTCTGTAGATCCAAAGGAGGGTTTTGGGGAAACGGTAGGTTTTTCATCCATTTACGCACAATTCATTAATAATCTCAAGATTGCAGTCACAAATAGAGTCTCACGGAGTTAAAGTGGTCACCATGAATTAAGTCAATAATAATTGATTACTAGGGTAAAAAAAAAAAGAAAAAGAAAAAGAAAAAAACAAAACAAAACACGACAGCGGTAACAATAAAATACTTGGGAAAAAAACCAAAACAAACAACAACAAAAAAGAACAAAGACAAAAACAAAACAAACCTTAAATTAAAAACAGAAGAGACAAAAATAAGGTTGGCTGTGAATGAAGACGATTTAGATGGATTGCCACTACTAATTAAAGCTTGAAACTTGGGATTGAATTAAAAATAGTGCGAATGGCACATTTGTTTATATGCAGGGATAAGAAGCTGCCCTTCATCAAATTCATGTTGATAGTTCATGAAGTCTTTCGATATGATCTACTCACCAACGTCGAAAAACACGTTTTTAAGAAACAATTTCCAGTATTTGTTCTAGTGTACACCTTTGAAAGAAGCTGTTTTTATTTTAAATCATGCTTTATTTATTCATCAATTAATAAATATATGTTATTTATTGCAATTTTTATGGTAAATGAGAAATAAAATCATAAGCTATCATATGACTTCGATTGTTCTTGTTTTAGTTTGTCGTTATATACCAATATGGCCCTCTACAATTGTACATTTAGGATTAGTACAGTTCAGCTTAGACAAGTTTAGACTGTTTAAATAGTTTTCTGCTTAAAAGTTGCTTGCAAAAGAGCTTATGTTCACTCAAATAAGAAAGCTTCCCAAGTTTCTGTCACTGGCCCCTGCACATGCACTTGCCATCATTATTCTCCAGGTATTCTAAGCCCTGACAAAAATAAACAAACGATACAAAAAATAGCCTCGTTTTTTCATCAAGTTCCTAAAATCAAATTGTTGCGAAAACATACCAAATGACTTACGCATAGATCAAAAAACGCGGAAACTCACCGTTCCTACAATTCCCACGTCTACATAAACAGGATCGCAGCCGGATTACCACTATAAGCATCTCAGATAGTAATTTTTCATTAACTTAGGACTGAGCCAATCTCTTAACAAAACAAAAACATAATTTCCCAGGTCATATAGACGCAAATGAAAATTTCCACTCGATACTTAAGCTTACGCTCGAGAGTAGCATAAAGAGGCCGACCACTTTTTTAAAGCGATTTTCATGGTGTCAAACGCACAAATAGAAAATACGAAATAAAAATAACACCTTAGTGAACATAACATATTAAGAGGAATTTGGAACATTCTGGGCCAATTGCAGAGCAACGCCGTTTTCGTATTTGTGTATCATAAAGAAAGATAAAAAATATTTTACAGTTGACAAAAGAGAGCAATTCTTTTGTCGGGAATTCTGGCTCAGTTTGGTCTTTAAAGCTACTTTACAATTTTGTGTGCAAATACACACAACAACACGGGCAACATGCCAGCGAATTACACCGGTCAGAACCGGTTTTAACTTGTTTACTTATTAAGGTTATCGAACCCTTTCTTCTCCCCTAATTCCCCCCTCTTTTTTAAGCGCTTTTCCTTCTCCCTAATTTACGTTGCCTGCAACACAGGCTATATCGACAATAACAAATTTTCTTTTCATCACTTCTTAAGCCAGTTAACTATCGTACAATAAATCCTGCCTCATCCCCAGTCACCTCGTTTGAGACGCAAGAGAAGAGGTAGAAAAAAAATATTGCTCTGTATTTTGTGTATTTCTCGGAAGACAAAAAAAAAAAAGAATCAACTGATCTCGTTAAGATACCCAGCCGTATTACACAACATTCAGCAAAACAACCTTGAGTCTTTTTATATCATGATGTTACGTTTGATCACAATAAAATATCAGTGTATAATACTAGTTATGCAACCCCGGCTTTCGATTGGTATACCGTGGAATATCCCACGACTCACTTGTATTTTCTCGGTATAAATACGAGTCTTCAGGCAAGTGTGTATACCAAGAAAATACAAGTGACATGTGGGATATTACATTGTATACCACGAGAGGGCGTTGCACAACTATTTGATACCACGCCATACAAAATAAAATGGCCAACAAAGTCAATGCGACATACGCGCAGCGCATGATGGGAAGTTTGGATGCAATACCGTCGAATATACAACGCATATTGTATTCTGTTGGCTGTATTTTCAGTTGCATGGTATAAAAGCATGTTACCTACAAGTAATGTAATCAATCTATGATATAAGGTACTCTTTGTTAATTTAAGATCAAATACTATTCTAATATTAAGAAAAAAAAATGTTATGTTATGTCTTTTTGTCGTGGTGGTCGTTCCAGATTGCTTTTAACCGATTGTACAAGCCATTCGATTCCAGTACTTATCCCGTCTCTAGCAAACAAAAAAAAGAAGGAAGATCTTTGAATTACATTCAGTTATTCAGTAAACCGACATTATGAGAGATGGTGGCAAGTGATTACACCTTTTAATCATAATTATGCGGAGTTATTGCTTCTCAACCGGTTACAAGATCGTACATTTAGAAGGGTAGTCTCCAGTTTAGTATAACATTGAAAAAATGTGACATGATAAAGAAGAGAAACATTATTTTGATATTTCTGAGTTATCAATGTTGTACATCTCTTAGGAATGGACTGAAAGTATGAAATCTTATTTTGCACTAAAACCACTTCAATATTGCTGTCTTTTTAAGCAAGTGACAGAAAATAATTATGTACATGTACTAATTTAATAAATGGTTATAATGTCCCCGCTTGTTTTTAAAAATCACTTGGTATGTACATGTAAAAAGAATTGTTGCTGTTAAATGCATTGCTCTCAGCAAATACAGTTAAAGTACATTGTACATGAATTCGTAAAGAACAGCTGTACATCAGCTGTGCGGACACAGGATTTTAGAGGAGGGGGTTCAAGATAATGAATGCCAAAGGCAGTCCCTTGTAGGGTGGTCTAAGGGGATCCTCCCTCAGAAAAGTTTTAAAATTGATGTACGTACATGTATATATTTACATGTACTTTAGGAAATATATTTCAAAATTAATTAACTGCAAAACCACGTAGTGTGTGCATTGTTTTGTGTAGTGTATCTTTTAGGCACCAGCTTGAGGGTAATGGTTTTGTGATAATTACATGTAGATGCAGTGGACCACCAGCCCTCATCCTGGCCTACACATGGAAAAGTAATGAACATTCATTTGCTCATTGCACGTGTGAAGTTACAACCTGTAGTCTGCATACATGTACATGCACAGGCATGGAACCTGATACTTTAAAAGATCTTCTGGTAACAAACTTGCCTATATGGCATCAAAAACACTTGATTGTCACTCTCAAACAATCGTTTTATGAATAATGTAGTGCTCATAATATAATTAGATAAGATTGTCAGTGATGCCTGGAAACTAACCTCGTTCCCAGGGTCTCTCATCTTACTGCCCCCTTGAGCTCGCTCCAGGGGGTGGTAAGATGTGAGACCCTGGGAACGAGGTTGGCCTGGAAACACCCAGTACTGACGTCAGATCATAAACCCAGACCTTGAGATGCTAGCTAGTAAATTATCAACAAAATTATCACAACAAATGCCAATAGGAAAATTCACCATTTTTTTTTCTTGGACATGCATACATGTGCAAATAATTATATTTATTGCCAAATACATGAAATAATGTGATCTTTCTTTAATTTACCCATTAAGAGCAGACGTTGGCTGAATATAGTAATCCTGGTGTCCTATGCCTGGTGATTTGCCATTGAATATGCTTTTAATAGCTTCCACTTCAAGAGAACCCTAAAAAAGACAAAATGCACAGAATTAATTAATTTATATACGACCAGATGTAGCATTCATTCTTTTATTTTTTCCAAGCGGGCTTGGCAACGAATCTTGCAATCTGATTGGTTCTTAGCTTGGTCCGGCTTTTCCTATCTACACATGCATACATACATACAAACATACAAACATTATTGAAGCTCTTTAAGTGGGGTTTTCAGCTACAATATAAATGAAAAATACAAATTGAAAAACTATAAAAATACAAATTGAAACACTTTAATACATGTAGCAATAAGTACATTAAAGATAGAAATGCCTTTTTCCATATACTAAAGATTCAAAGATACAATAAGTAAGAAACGATATTTCATTCAACCTATTAAAATATCACTTTAAACTATTTAACAAATGTGCAAATTGAAGTTCTTGCTTGAAGTTCTTGGGGCATTTTAAACACTTATCCCTGACCACAGGCATGGTAACACATACACAATGTTTGTGTGGAAAAGGTCAGACAGCATTTTCAAGACTTTGGTCACAGTTTTTCACTATACAGGCCTCCCAGCTGGCAAATAACATTATCACAGGAAGGGTTTTCTAAGTGGGAGGCGTGGTGGCCTCGTGGTTAGTGCGCTCGTCTCCAGATCGAGCAGTCTGGGTTCGAGCCCTGGCCGGGGACATTGTGTTGTGTTCTTGGGCAAGACACTTTATTCTCACAGTGCCTCTCTCCACCCAGGTGTATAAATGGGTACCGGCGAACTTAATGCTGGAGGTAACCCTGCGATGGACTAGCATCCCATCCAGGGGGGAGTAGAAATACTCCTAGTCGCTTCATGCTACAGAAACCGGTATAAGCTCCACCCTGATGGGCCACTTGGCTCGTCTGCAGATTTTACCTTTTTTACCTTTTAGAAAGGGTTTTCTCTGGGTTGTTGTCTGTTTTAGAGGTTCTGGGAATATACATTGTCATTAACATCGTTTTTTCCTAGCTATTTATCAACATAGCAAAAATAGACCTGCAGATCTATCTAGTTTTCACTCAGAAATCAGATGGGATTAGATGAGATAGAGTGGTTTTCAATTGAGTGTCGAAAGTAATTAGACAATTACTTTGGTTTTGGTTTTGGTTTTACCACAATTTGAGATTGGCTGACTAATCTAATTGGTAAGTAATTGGATTGGTTTTGGATTTAAGACACTCAATTGAAAATTGCTCTAAGAGTGGTAGTGGTCGTGGTTAAACTTTATTTAGCCAGGGTGGCCCATTCAGTGTCATGGCTGGTATCCAGAGGGGACCTGGTAAAAAATATTTACATTCATAAAAGTACAAATTAACAAGAGTATGGCTCCAATAATTGGTCTATACATGCTGTCCAGAGGAACAGATGAGGACATAATAGCTAGAAGAAAGAGAGCACAACAAGCTTTTGCAATGCAGCATAATATTATTACGCTCAGCCCGGTTTGGAGAAGCAAAGACTTACGCACTGCTACCAAAATCAAACTTTTGAACACTAATGCAAAGGCAGTTTTATTATAGGGCTCAGAGACATGGAGAGTGACAATAGTACTCTCAAAGAAAGTATAAACTTTCATCAAGAAGTGTCTGAGGAGGATTCTGAGGGTGACCACCAACAGAGATTTACGATTAAGAACAGATCAAGAGCGTGCAGTGTACCTGCATCAATACCACCATTAAGAGAAGACACTGGAAGTAGATTGGGTAGAGCTGTATACATGCACACTATGGTGGGATGAGAGGAACATAACACGCCGCATGATGGATTGGAACCCACAACGCACGTGTACAGAAACATGGCAGAAGCATCCAGAAAGACCTACAGTAATGGACATCAACATGAGTTTTTGTGAGGCCAAAAGAGCGGCTCAAGACTGACAGAGGTGGAAGGCAACTGTGACCGCCATACATGTAGGCCAGCCCATGGAACAAAGAGGACTAGTTAGATGATGATGACATGCCATCCTAGTTATTAAGAGTGTATTTGGGAGAGACCCAATATTAACCAGCATTTGATGTACAGTACATGTATGTGTTATGTTGTTAAAATAACAAATACAGCATTTGTACATGTAATACACACCTCCAAATCTTGTTTGTTCATGAGGATTAACAAGGGAATTCCCTCCAAATGAGGATCTTGAACCACACCATCTGGCATAAAATAGAAGTGTACGGCAAGACATAATTAACTTTATAGAAATACTTAATAACATGTACAATACTGAACTTATATTGTACTACATCCAGTATAAACAAGGACCCTTTAACCCCATAACTGGCCAATCCTACAGTATATTGCACAGGACAGTAAAACTGGAACCTGGAGTGTGTAGTTCCATTAAAATATCTATAGTATACCCACCCCATGGAAGGTCAGTGGGAATTCTGAGGGGGTGAGGGGTCTGAAATCTAATGTTTTTTGAGGAAAGTATAGAGTCAATTTAGCCTGATATTTCCAGAGGGGTGAGAGGGTTCAATTGAAAAACCTTTGGTTGGGGAGAGGGTTAGATATAATCTGGCACAACAAAGCAATAAGTTACATTGTATAAACATAGGCAACCAAAAATATCATCTGATAACTTTACTTTGTATCTTGAACTGAAAATGTTTTAAAATATTCTGATAATTTACGTTACATTTGTTTTGAACTTAGGTTTCAAGACCTTATGTTAATGTAGATTTACATGTACTGTAACATTATAACATGTATATGAAAACAATTTGAATTCTTTCTGACACTTTATTTGCATATATCTAATAAATCATCTCATATTATTGTATGTCTTTTGTGATACAGTAGTAAGGCCCAGTTCAGACGAACTGTTCATGTTTGAACAGCCAAACTTTTCATGAGCCGAACCTAATACATTGAATTAAGTACATGAAAAGTTTGGCCCTCAGCCATTCGTCCCACCTAGCTCAGCCAGGAATTTCGGTTTTGAAACGGCTTTGATTCAGACGTTGAACTTTTTGTGCTGAACCAAACCTAATGCATAAATTATTATAACATATTTTACAAGCAGTTTACACTTTGTCTCAAAACTGCTGACATTTACATGTAGATGTGTTTTGACTCAAACTACATTAAGTTTGGTGAATTAAGTCTGACATCTGAATAACAGGAGTAGTCTTTTGATAATTTGGGTCAGTCCACATTCAAATTGAGTTCGGCTCATGAAAAGTTCCGCGTCTGAACTTAAGGCCTGAAGGTGTTAAATGAATTACACTGTTCCTCAAGTTGACACCGTTAATGATTGCCAATATCATAATAATACAGTATACTAACTGAAAGCCTGATGAGATTCCTCCATCCTCTTCTCATCAGTGGAATCAATTACAAACACAAGACCATGGCATTCTTCATAATACTATAATCCAAAAACAAAACATGTTAAAGAAATTGTAGAGATCTTCAACATTAACAAGAGGTAAAAAAATATATTATTTCAGATTGTAGTCTCACAGGATTGTAGAAGATAATGTTCCTTCATAAAATCTTAAAAGGATACTTACATGTAACAATATTATTCCACGAGCATGCATTGGATATGAGGTGGTAGATAGCCAACAAGGCGCATAGCACTGAGTTGGCTATGATCATCTCATATCCAACAAGTGCGAGTGGAATAATTGTGTTACAGTAGAACCCCGGTAACTCGAACTCTGAAGGGAAATGAAAAACTGTTAGAGTTAGCGGGGGTTTGAGTTATCAGGGTCGATTAAAATCTTCAATTTTCCAGGTTAATAATTAATAGTTTATTGATTTTCAGCACTTCGGTATACAATACAGTGTAGATTAAAGTTATTTCACGAGAAGCTAATACATTTTGTAACAACTGTAACGATTATGCATTCTTATGACAATGCAGTAGTGTGAATGTAACTTAGTTTATTTAATACACTCAATTTATGTTTCCTTTTGCCTCGGGGTCGTTCTATCACATCCACAAAGTTCTTATTGCTTACAGTAGGCACAAAAAATGAATGCAGCGTCTGCTGTCGTAGGGAGCTCCTGAAGATTCTTTCTGATAATGCCTCTATTTGCTGTACATATACATGTACATGACTTCTGATTTCCTCTGCACCCTCGTTCACCAGTAGACTGTATGAATTCAGCACATCACTTGTGTATCTGACTTCCCTTGCAGTGATCTGTTCGTTGCAATAATTAAAATCAAATTGCTCCAGTCTTTGTTCTAGTGTTAGAATTTGATCACACAATAAGAAAAGCTAATAGGCTTTCTCAATGGGCATCTGTGGTGAGTTATAAGAACCAGAAATTTGAGTTATCAGGGTAAATTTTGATCAAGGGAAACAAAATTTAGTTCGAGTTAGCAGGGTTTTTGATTTAACCGAGTTTGAGTTAACTGAGTTAAAATGACTGAAAAGTTGGGTCAGACCTGAGGGAATTGAGACTCAGTTTGAATTAGCAGAGGAGTTCGAGTTATCCAAGTTTGAGTTACTGGGGTTCTACTGTATTAAAAACGCCCCCAATATATATATATAAAACTAAAATAAATAACAATAAAAATGCCAAAAACAAATTATGCGTACACTTACATGTACTATACAAGTATTTGTAGGGGATGGTATACATGTAATGGCTCATAACCCATTCACAATGACTTAAGAAGCCAATGAACACTCTCGAATTGCATTATCCAATGATCCAGCTCTTAACAAAATGTAATATCCACATTGCCCTTGTCAATTCACAACATGATTGCAGATATTAATTAAATCCTTGATTTTATTCAGTCCTAGGAGGATAACCAAGACATTATACTGCTAACAGGCAAAACAGGTCTTGCTATGAACTAATACCTTGTCCCACAAGGACTGCAACTCTTGCTGGCCTCCTAAATCCCAAAATATCAACTTCACATGGCTCATGTTAATTTTTGCAACTGCAAACAGAAAAATTCTAAAGATTTACCTTAAGTTTACTGAAATCAAATGTCCCAATATACAAAATTAAGATGTGTAATTTATAAATGAACGAGAAATGATTTTCAGGAAATCACAATATTAATGGCTCACTGTTGGCATTGTGTTTATTTCAAGGTTGAGTTTGACCCAAGGAACAATAACTGTTCACCTGTCAATTATTGACCTGTAGGTGTACAGGTACAATGTACAGGTAGCTATTGAGAGATATCAGGAATCAGAAATCGACAGGATCATGCACTTTATTTCAACAAAACTTGCATTCATGACACTGTCAATACACTATGTATATTGCACATGACACATGTCAGTTGGTGAAAGAATTGCAAGCTCTTTAAAGAGCAATCAAGATCTACATTTATGGCCTTCTGCCTATTGGTTGGATGCCCTACCACTGACCCACAGGAGACCTGAAAAAACTAAGACAATTAAATACATGTATGTGTACGTGAAATCTCGTAGAACAAGTTCATATAGACTACAGCTGTAGATCTGCCTGTCAAGGAAAAGTTGAACAGCTCTTACATCCTGTCCCCCAGTTGAGAAGTCAGCAACAGCTGTGTTACATGTGACTTGTTGTTTGAATCTATACATGTAACCTTCCTTTAACTTACATTAATTTTGTATTCCATTAAAGTACATGAGAACCAAATAAAGTACGGTATACAAGAACATTTAAAAAGCAGCTTAGACAAACTTTTCCTCTCCACACAAATATACAATATTTATCATACTTGTACAGGATGAACTCTTTTGTTGTCAGAGCAATCACTTGAACATGTTGCTTTGTAAAAGTAACTTACTGTTAAGTCCTACTGTTGTTGTGATCTTCTCAAATGGCAGGCCGGGGTAGTTGTTTCCATACCTTCGCTTTATTTGTTCCAGGAGAGTCTAATAAAATACTCAATTTAGTGACCTTTTAGTAGACATTTGATGTAATTCTGAGAGTACAGTAATAGCCATGTGATAATCTGAGCTTGAGGCATGATCCAATACAATGTACATGTATAGACTGTACTTGCCCCTTTCTGCTTGGTGAGAGACGAGAGTTAACCTCTGTTCATAACTGCTTGATTTCTTAATGTGCATGCATGCACAAACTACCTACATGTATGCATCTGCTCTGTCAGGTGAAACATTTGTACACACAATAAATTGGTTTTGAATCGTAATGCCAAATTGCTTGAATTCTGACTGTTTTAAATCAGTTCAGATATTTTCGAAATTTCTATGAAGCATTATACAATAACCCACGTTATTCTCACATTTTGATTGGTTCTTGCTTATGATCTATTAGAGGACAGAAACGCAATTGACATCATCATTTCAAAGTTTTTTCCTCCTTGTTTCAAAATGGCAGAAAGTTTTGAGAATTAAGATAATATTTAAGTGACTGGGCAAAAGATAAGGTACAAAAGAGTCTTGCCAAGGCTTTGAACGGGTACGAGAAGCAGGAAGAAGAAAGATAAAGCCGTTTCTTTTTTAGAAAATGACTCCGGAAAAATACTCGAGCAGTCTCAATCAGCAGTCGAGCGAGACTAAACCAAGCACAAAATTGGTCTTGGTAAGCCGAGAACCATTGCTTTATCTCGAATTTAACAAACCCAATAAACAAAATGTTTATGTGATTAATTTATTTAGAAACTTCAACTTTTCTCAGTCTTAAAATAATTTTTGAAACACTGATTGATGTCAGGAATGACACATCAAAACATCAATTCTTAAAATCAGTTAAAATAAACACATAACCTTGCTCTCCAATGCGAATGTCCCAGTCTGTTTCAGGGCACAGCAGTGAGCAAAGTATAGCTCACTACAGCTCACAGCCAACTGTATTGCAGATGAAAGGTATCTCCGACACTTTTTAAAACTGATTTGAGAATCACCAATCACAGAGGACACAAATTTCCACCGCCACTAACGCTCCTTTCATTCAAAACTTGAATCGAATGGCCTCCAGATTGACTGCAACTGCAAGTTTCCTGAGCGTATTTTTCAACTCCTGCAATATTCAAAGCAACATCCAAACTTTTCACTCACTGGGCTGTTCTGATTACAAAAACTGACTTGACTTTTCCAGCATTTTCTTTTAGACTTGTAGATTTCGCAGCTCAATTCTGCTTTCACTGTAAGTTTTCATTCCATGAGAAGCGACGCTCAAGTCAAGTTTGACAGTGGCATGATTTTCCTAGACCAATCAAAATTCTTTGCTATGTATAGCAACCAATGAGATTGCATCATTTTGTATAGACAATAGATTACATCAAATGGCTTTTTTCTCGTTTGCCAAAGTGGGCAAAGGCCAGCTTTCGAATTATGTTGAAAGAATTTGAAATAAAAAAGCTTTATCTGTAGTAGTTTGTTTCATTATTATATAAAACAAATAGATTCCATGTTGACATGCGTCTGTTCAGTATTATATAATAACCCAAGTAATTCTCGCATTTTGATTGGTTCTCGCCTATGATCTATTAGAGGACAGACGCACGATTGATGTCATCATTTCAAAGTTTTTCCCTTTGTGTTTTGAAATGGCGGAAAGTTTTGAGAATTTAGATAATGTTCTACATGACTGGGCAAAAGATAAAGTACATAAAAGTCTTATCGAGGCATTGAACAGGAACGAGAAGCATAGTCTAGCAGGAAGGAGAAAGATAAAGCCGTTTCTTTTTTAGAAAATGACTCAGAAAAATACTCGAGCAGTCTCAGTCGGCAGTCGAGTGAGACTAAACCAAACACAAAGTTAGCCTTGGTAAGCCGAGAACCATTGCTTTATCTCGAATTTAACAAACCCAATAAACAAAATGTTTACGAGATTAATTTATTTAAAACACTGAACTTTTCTCAGTCTCAAAATAATTGTTGACACAGTGATTGTCTGGAATAAAACATCAAAACCACTTCTTAAAATCAGTTAAAATAAAGACATAACCTTGCTTTCCGATGCGAATGTTCCAGTCCGTTTCAGGGCGCAACAGCGAGCAAAGTATAGCTCACTACAGCTCATGGCCAACTGTATCGCAGCTAAAAGCTGTCTCCGACACTATTTCAAACTGATTTGAGAATCACCAACCACAGAGGACACAAATTTCCACCATCACTAACGCTCCTTTCATTCAAAACTCAAATCGAATGGCCTCCAGGTTGACTGCAACCGCAAGTTTTCCGAGTGCAGTTTTTCAACTCCTGCAATATTCGAGGCAACATCCAAGCTTTTCGGCTCACAAGGCTGCTCTGATGACAAAACCTGACGTGACTTATCCAGCATTTTCTTTAAGATTTGTACATTTTGCAATTCAATTCTGCTTTTGCTGTAAGTATTCATTCCACGAGAAGCGACGCTCGAGTCAAGTTTGACAGTGGCGTGATTTTCCTGGACCAATTACAATTCTTTGCTATGTTTAGCAACCAATTAGATTGCTTCAATTTGTATAGACAACAGATTACGTCAAATGGCTTTTTTCATGTTCGCCAAAGTGGGCAAAGGGCGGTTTTCAAGTTATGTTGAAAGACTTTGAAATAAGAAATAAGCTCTATCTGTAGTAGTTTGTTTTGTTATTATATAAAACAAATAGATTCCATGTTGCGGTGCGTCTGTTCAGTAATAGATCACAGAAGACGTCAAAATGTAGTAAGAACATCAGTGACACACTCAGCTACCGCCTCGTGTGCCACTTTTTTGTTCTTACCACATTTTGACGTCATCTGTGATCTATTACTGAACAGACGCACGGCAACATGGAATCTATTTGTTAACTTTAAAGCAACAAAATTGACTTTATTCGCAACCATGATATCCAGCACCTGCTTTGCAAATTACAAGCTACATGTACTTCTACAGTAGTAAACAGACTGTTTTCAGTGGAATATAACCTGCCTGGTAACACTCACATCAGGCTCTTTCGACATTAATAGCTTGTAAAGGTGAATTAATGTACAATAATGGCTGCTGGAATACAGCCTTATGTGCCACCTACATGTAGGCACGAAGCGGATTATGCTATTGTACAGTGTATCCTAATGGTTGTTGGAATGGTACAAACAGCAACTAGAGATCAAAGATTGCCAGTAATGGTATTCATCACACACACAAAAAATTGATGTGTTTGTGGAGCATCCATGTCAGGGACAGTATTACCAAGTTATATCTTGCAACCAATCACAGGGCAGTGGATGTTGCTGGCACTGTACTTTCAAAAATCAACAGCACTTTGAATCCTATATATCATGTGTAAGGTTTCGTATCGGTTAAAATTTAACAAAATAAAGTATTTTTAATTCATTATTCCCTGATTGTAGACCACACCAAACAATCAATAAATATTGAGTGGTTATGAGCAGAGGTTTCCTCTCAACTCTCACCGAATAGAAAGAGTGGGGAATCTGTTTCTCATCTTGGGGCTACATGTAGTTTACAGTACATCAATGCTTGTTAATTACAATGTATACAATAATTACACAGGCACCATTATTGTGAAAGTTGCTCCTTTGCTTCATTTAAGAACCTCAGTAGAAGAGGATAACATACATAATACTAAACAGTTTTGTAAATCTTTGTCTAACTAGTTGAACAGTAATCTTAATGTATATTCATGGTCTAATATAAATATAGATGTGGCCTAACTAGATAAGCCTAGACTGCCTGCGGGTTCACGCTGTTGTCATAGTCAAGTTTTAAACTTAATTAGTTTTTAATAATAAAGTGTTAAGTGTAAAGTGTATATATTTTTGTAAAATTGTAAATGTACGAGTAACAAATACAGTAAAGTTGTTGTAATAATAATTAAATGTCTTTATTCATTCGATACAGTACGTATCAAACGTTACATAAATTATGAAAAGGATTAAATAAGGCGCTTACAGTAAGAATGAAACATGTAACATAAGATTGCCAGTCCGTCGCATGATTTATAAATCGACGGCCTACAAAATTCGTCTAGAGGTCTCTAAACATGTAGATTATCAAGTAATTCATGAGCTTAATATTACCATATCATACAAGGTCAGACTTACCGACTTTCCAGCATTGTCCAAGCCTAGAATTAAGATGCAGTATTCATCTTTCTGGAAAAGGTACTTCCAAAGCCCAGACAGCAATGCAAACATTCTACACAGCCAAATTTAACCTTCAACTACAAGCACGCATGTATCGTCATGCTTTCTCTCCAGTATTCTTTATGTTCCGTGTAACAAGGAAAATACTCAGAAAAAACCCAAAGGTTTAGAAGGCAGTTCTAATGGAACTTAATCGCAGCCTTGATTTGCTACACGACTTCTGTGGCGGCCATGTTAGATTTTAACGCTAAAAGACTGGGAACTACACTTGTGGTTACTCATGTCTCACATGAGCAATACCGCAGACCAGTCGCACCCGCGATGTTAGCTGCGTTCTACGCGTTCTCCATCTTTACCAGCATATTTTACTGCGGTGCGGTGGACAGCTGGTACACAGTTTTGGCATGGTTAAATATTTTTACAGCTGTGGCAAGGATTGATTGATCCGGAACAGCTGTAAGTCTAATGGTTCATTTTTTTATTGCATGATTTGAATTTATTAATTAATTTTTGTATGTTGTTGTAAATGTTGAATACATAATGATTTGATTTATCAAATGTAAGCTCAGGCGCGGATCCATACCAGTTTCCACCGTTGTACAGAAGTCGGTCAGATTTTTCAGAATGACTAAGAAACTAAATCCAGAACATTTCCTAAAGGAACATGGTCCTGTTCCTTTCTTGGAATTCGAAGGTACTTGTTGTTTCGGAAATCAGTCACCATTCATTCTAGATCCGCTCATGAAGCTCAGTTATGTATTTCTTTTTTTGCTCTGTGTGACTTGTAAGTGGAACCCGCCCCGCAAACAGTGTAAGCTACAAATTTACATCTATGTACATGTAGAACGAATGATGA
The DNA here is from genome assembly GCF_042242905.1 of Orbicella faveolata. Taxonomy (NCBI): domain Eukaryota; kingdom Metazoa; phylum Cnidaria; class Anthozoa; order Scleractinia; family Merulinidae; genus Orbicella; species Orbicella faveolata. The sequence goes on along the minus strand of NW_028301577.1, from coordinate 11,669,479 downwards.
AGTGTTAAAGTTCCTCCCGAGAGTTTTGTTATATATTGTTGTTGTTGCAGCTGTGGTTGTGCAGGTATCCGAACATAGCCAATTGCTTCGAATAATGGGATCTAGGGATCGCCGATTTTTATCGAGATCCGTTTATGGTTTTCTGAGAAGGAGCACGCAATTCGTATTTTACGAAGAAAATGTGGCCTCTTTTATACGTGAAAAATCCAACCGCGCGGGAAAAAAAAATGACACAGAAACATTTCCATTAACTAACAAGCAACCACTTACCCCTTTGTCAGATGAGCTTGTGAGCATTTTGTTGTTTTTATCTTCATGTCCGTTAACTGATCTTTTAAGCCAACTTACGTCAGGCAAATTTTCTCCCGAAAGGTACCACTAAAATGAAATCAAACAGGGCTAGTAGCTAATTGACATCCTAAACTTAAGCTGGAAGAAAAGTCGAAATAAAAAAGCTTTATATTCGTTATAATTATGTGATGAAACTTAAGTGTTCGACAAGATAATGCTTGAGACAAGGGGGCTTGAGATATGTCTTCTTGTTGTTTACCCATGCGCGTGCTTAATACTTAAAACACCCAATCAAAAATTCGCTCCCAAGTCTCTTTGTCCGCAAGAGATCTGGGAACAAGAGTCACCCAATGAGAAACATTGAAGTGACATTTTCGCGACTTACGTCATCTTGAAAGTTGAACATCTAACTAAAAGTAAATCCATAAGCAAGCTCATAGCTCGGAAGTTTTCAAATTTAAGTTTGCGTACACATAGCATTTTCCCGAAAGGCGAAACTAATGAAGCGCGCGCGAGTGCAAGCAAGGTGACGTCACAAAGGTCGCGAGTTAATTCTGCACGTCGAGAACATGAAGTCCACAAGTTCAAGACAGATGACTTTCACAGGATGTTTTATGACTCGAAATAACTGCTTGGACTGACGAGCAAAAATGGCTTTGAGTCCAAGGGCAAAACAACGATACGAGGCCGACAAACAACTCGGCTGTTTTCCGCGAAGCACGCCCGAAAACTCCAAAGAACGAGCTGATGGAAATTCCTTGAAGACTTCAAGAGATGCTTTTGAAGAGAAAGAGAAAGAGCTGAGAGAGATTCGAAATTACTGGCAGGAAGAGTACAAAAGTAAAGTGAGTGAAGTGGCAAATCTCGAAGCCGCTCTTAAAGAAGCCGTTGAATCTCGAAATAATGAGGTCGAAGAACTGACAGTGTCTTACGAAAGTGCGCTAAGTCTTCAGAATAGCGAGATTTCGCAGCTTAGGCAAACTTTAGATGAACTTATGGGAACCAAAGAAGAGATTCTCGCCTCGGCGGAAAAGTCGACAGAAAGTAAACTCCGCGCGAAAGACGCAGAATTGTTGAGGTTGAGGATCTGGCTTGAAGAGGCGAAGAAATCGAATTCCCAGGGCAGGGAAGTCTTAACTTCGTACCAAAAGAGGTTAAGACAAAAGGAAATGGAGATTGAAGAGCTTAAAATGTCGAGTAAAGAGGAAATCCAGGTTCTTGAACAGGAAGTGAGGAGATTGAAAGCGCTTTTATCGGAAGTCATAGCTGAAAAAGACCAAGACTCTGAAAACACAAAGTTCACTTTGGATAGTGTGGTAGAAGAAAAGGAAAGACAGATGAAAATGTTGAAAGAATCGTCAGATAATGTGCTGACGTTAAAGAATGACGAAAACAAACGAAAAGAGAAAGATATTAAACGCTTGAAGTGGGAGTTGGCTGGAAAAGAAACAGAAATTGAGCAATTGCAGAAGACCATTGAAAATTTACAGAATTTGATAAGTGTAACTGAAGAGGAGAAAAGTAAACTGATCGCAGCTTTGCGTACAGCTTCCGAAACGAGAAGACGTGAAATGGCAGAACTACAAGAACGTCAACAGAAGTTATTAGAAAATAAAGATAATCAGCTGATGTCATTAGAAATGCTAAGTAAGGAGCAGCAGAAACGCCATGAGATGACATTAAGAGACAAGGATCGGCAAATGGATGAATTGTCTACCAAACTGAAATGCATTGAATCACAGTTAGTTACTGAACTGTCAGAGAAAGGGTACAATGAAAACCTCAAGACGAAAATACCGTCCATGTTAACAAAGATGAGTGACCTGAAGGAAGAGAAAGGAGTTTTAGAGAAGGACGTCGAGGATTTGTTAAGAGATGTTCACGCAAAGGAAACCAAACTGAATGACATTCATAAAACGTTTGAGAGCGAATCTCAGGAAAAGCAAGTTTTGAAGCACAAATGTGACTCCTTGGCTCAAGATCTCGATAACTGGAAGTCTGCGATGAAACTAATCGAGGAAGAGAGGAACTCCCTTGAAAATGAAGTAAAACGTCTCGGAGATGAGCTGGAAAGTAAAAGCAGGACTTGTTGTGAGTTTGAGTACAAGGTTCAATCGTTGGAATCCGTTCGACAAAATTTGGAGGACGTGATTGGGCAATTACGTAAGGAAAACACAGACTTGTTCCAAGGACAAAAGAACCTGGAATTTGTTGTTCGTGAGAGGGATCAAGAACAAAATTTGCTGAAAGAAAAGTTGAACATCTCCGAAAATAAATTTGCTTTAGAAATCGAGCATAGAGCAATGAAAGAGGAAAATAACACAGCGACTCTAGAAAATCTGAGAAGCAAATATAAAGAAACTCGGCGAGAAAATGACGAACTGAAGGCTAACCTGGATGAGCGAGAGAAAGACGTGGCTAGCCTAAGTAGCTTACTAGAAAATGCAAAACAACAAGAACATAAGTTAGAGGCAGAGCTGGATCAGCTTTCTGAGGAGTTGGAGGTTCTGAACGAGAAATATATTCGAGGGAATAATGAAAAGGAGGTATTAGAGCGGTCGTTAACAAATGCTGTTACCTTGAAGGAACAAGAACTCGAAGAAATGCGACAGAATTTGGAGAAAAGTAATAACGACCATAAAAATGAGATGGAAAAACGAGAAGAGTGTTGGAACGAGGCGTTAAAAGCTAAAGACGATCTTCTCAGAGATGTAAAAAGATCCTTCGATGAACGAGTTGTCTGGAAGGAGGAAGAAATTCGACAGCTTGAAAAGTCGTTGGAAGAAACAAAAATGGAATTCCAATCAGTGAGGGAATCATTGGAAAGAAGTTTAATCCTGAAAGAAGACGAGATTTCCCTCCTAGGAAGGAAATTTAATGACAGTCTAACGGCAAAGGAAGCAAGGATTGTAGAAATCACAGCGGCAAATGAAAACATGCTTTGGAAAAGAGAGGAAATGCAGAAAGAATTGGAAGAATATAAAGTCAAGGTAGACCGAGCGACTGAGGTGGCATGCCAACAAGATTCCGATATCACCCTTACGAAAGAGAAAATAGCTCAACTGGAAGATAAGTTAGGAGAGAAAGAAGAGTTGTTGCAGAATGCCGAGAAAGAAGTCGGAGATCTCCAATCTCGCTTAAAGGAAGAGGAAGAAAATTATGTAACAGAAATTAAAGATGTCATTCAGTCGGCCGAAGTAGGATTCAAGGAACGGGAAAATGTAGCAGAAAAATTAAAGGCCATAATTCAGGAAAACGCTGTGAAGTATCGTCTGGCTTTACAGAAAAAAGACGATAAAATTAATGTCTTGAAGAACGCGTTAGAGAATTCAGACAAAGACGCGGAAGACTTACGAGTCAATTTGGCAACCCTTATTCAGGAGTCTGGTGACAGCGAAGCAAAACTAAGACATGATCTGAAGAAGCTGGAAGACGAGAGAACATCTCTAGAGGAAAGAATATCCCAGTTGACAAAAGCTTTGGAGCGGCGAGTCGAAGAGTTTAAGCTGATGGAAGGTAATATGGTGAATGCTGTGTCAGACTTTGACAAGCAACAGAAGATTAAAGACGAGGAAAAACAGAAGATTTTAGATGAGTTGGATAATGAACGAGTCAAGGTGAAGAAATTAGAAGAAGGTTATTCGTTGCTCAAATTGGAAGTAGAACGCAAAGAGAGCTTGGAAAGGCAGCTAGAAGAAACATCGAGTAATCTTTCAAAACTCCAAGACAATTTCTACCAAGTTGAGTCTTTGTTGAAGTTGGCAGAGAACAAGAAGCTTTGTGTGGAGGAAGTGAAACAAGATCTGCTTCAAGAGTTAGAGACACAGAAGCGATTTTGCGACGCGAAAGATGAGAAAATTAACGTTATGTTACAGAAGATTAAGATGCTAAGAAAGAACCACTTCGAAGCGGCACAGAAGCAAGAAAAACTTGAAGAAAATGTGGTCACTTTGCAAATTAAGTTAAATGAGAAAGAAGTGGAGATGAGTGAGTTGAGACAAGACAGGGACAACAAACAAGACGAGTTTTACCAACGTTCAGTTCTTCTTGAAGAAATGGTGCTGAAAAAAGACGACTTGGAAAAACAGATCACAACACTTGAGAGTAAGGTAGATACGCAGAAAGCAGAAATCGAAGAAGCAACAGAGAGAGAGAACGAACTCAAGGGAGCAGTTCAAGAGCTGTTAGCAAGGTTAAAGGAGAACGAATCAAACGTTAGGGCTCTTGTTTCAAATGTCAAGGACGAAAAAGCGGAGAACGAAAAACTTTGCTCAGAGTACCAGAACTTCAAAGCATCTGCAATGAAAGAGCAAGATCGCATGCACGATGAACTGGATCATTTACACAGTGAGTTAGAAAAAAACGAAGGATTGCTTTTGATTCTTAACAAAGAAAAGGAAAGTTTGTTGACCGAGCTGGGCAAGTTGAGACAATCCAAAGAAAACACGAAGACAAATTTGGAATGTCATATCAAGAGTTTAAAGAGAGAAAAAGAAAACCTGCTTGCAAAGCTCGCATCTTTGGATAAAGAAACGAAACAACGATTTGCAGAAATTTCAGAAGTCTACTCAGCCTTGAAATCCGCTGAAGTGTCTAAAGAGATTTTGGCACACGAGCTTGAAAACTTGAAGGTATCTTCCTTGGCTAAAGAAACGAGTTTGTGTGAAGCTCGGAGATCACTTGAAACTGCACAAAGGGAGAACAGCCGTTTAAAATGCGACATAAAGGGTCTGGAAACTAACTTGAACCGCGAGGTAAAAGAGAAAAATAATCTCGTGGAAAGGTTTGAAGAGTTGAAGAACTCAACTTTACAAGTGAAGCAAAATATGGAGGATGTTCTGTTGGAAAAGGAGAACGTGATTTCCAATTCTGAGAGTTTCATGCGTCAAATGAAGGAAGAAAACGAATCTCTTAGGAAACGCCTTTCCAAATGCGAAGGAGAATTAAGAGCTGACAAGAAATGTGTCGTGGCTCTTTTGGAGAGACAAAGAGCGATGACTGCCCAAATTGATTCGTTGTGTAAGGATAAAGAAATATTGAACGCTTCTCTGAAGGACATGGATCTGTTTCCAGTAAAGCTGAAGACCACAGAAGGTAAGCAAATGCTTGAAATTAGCTTAAATGAAAACAAGCAAGTAACTTCAGCATAAACTAAAGAAACGCATTGGTCGCGGTTTCTATTGTTTTGAATGGCTCGAGGTCTCGAGCGTGTGACTGGAGCACTTTCCTCTCTCGGAATTAACTGAAATAATTTCAAAAACGTTTTGTTCTAACCGCCTTCAAACCAATAATAACTACACTTGATACATCACGTCTAAACGTAGTCTTCGTGTCTTGTGACCTTCGATGTAACAAGTACTTCTACCGGTTGAAGCTCGGTTTAGACCAGGATGATGCAGCTCAGCCTCCGCCTCGTGGTGGTTCACCTGCAAAGCCCCCAATCAGGCATACGTTTGCTCTTTTGCGTATAAATAATCGGGCTGTAATTAAGTTACCCTGTTCCAGGCGTTCTGTTAGTTGGGAAACAGCGCGCAAAACGGTGCGAGAAAAATAAGGAAGGAATTTGAGGACAGAAGTGAAAGTCTTTGGTTTTTCAGCGCCGCACTCCTCAGACACTTATTTTTTTCTCTCACAATTCCTTCCCTTTGCTCCTCAACTGACAGAACGCCGGGAAGAGGTTCACGTAATAACATCAGAAGGGTGGAAACCACTATTCTGAGGAACACCTTCTGCTTATATGCCCATATACATTAAGATTCAGGAATGTACCAAGAATGCAAATAGTGTCATTTCGATTATAATTTTTCATTGTTAGAATCACTATGCAAGACGAAAGATTCGCTGAAATCACTAAAAGGACAGCTGAAAGAAAATCTGAAAGAAAAGAACTCCCTGGGAAAAACTGTTCGAGATCTCGAATCGATGAATGCCGAGGTAAAGTAGGCCACTCTAGTTAGATAGTCAATCCACCTCATTAATCGTGACATCATACTCTCTTGGTTACTATAAATAAAGTTACCTTACTTTACCTTACCTTACCTTGTGTTGTTGTTGTTGTAAGGGGTCTAAGATCCATTTAATCCACGCACATATTTGCGACCTTAATTGCATACCAGTCAATGAAAGTCCATTTTCCCTGATTCAGCCAGCAAGGGTGAACCATTTTAGTAACGCTATTTTATAATATAATTTGAATTCAGGATTCAGGAATTCGTTCTTTATGGGGAATACTCCACGATGTATTTGCAGAATTGAAACATTTTTTTAGACCTACTTTTCGGACGCTTCTGTATTACCCGTCGTGTTTTTACATGTACGGGGAGGGGGGGGGGGGGGGGAGGGGGAGGGGAGGAGGGTGCGAAGAGAACAAGAGCCTTTTCTTGGCGAAAGGGAGGGGACATTTTTCTTGCTTAAAAGGGAACAGGAGATAAGTAGACTGAGGAAGGGGTTTTTCGAATTGTTTTGCTCAAAAAAGAGCATGTACATAATTTTTTCCGCTTTTAAGCCTTGTGTTTTTTAACGAAAAGGAGAGTGTTTCTTTAACCTGCCCCTTCCCTGGATCCACGCGTATCACATATTATATATCCAGTTCATATTAATCTTAATCTTCTGATCTTAGATCCGTATATCGTTAGGTGGAAGGCCTGCCTCAGTTGTTAGCCATATATGTATACTGCCTAAGATCTAGAAACAGCTCTGCACACCTAAATACTGACAACCCCTAGGGTCATGTTGCAGCTCTCGTGAGGTCTCACATTAATGGCTCGAAACCCTTTGAGAGAGCAAACAGCAGAAACAATGCCCCTAGCCCCAAAACAATAACAGCTGCGCAACGACGACAAATAGAATTACAAGCTTACGAGAACTGCTACACCACCGAACCGCTATGACTTCTGTTAGTTATAAATAACGTAGGGTTTTTCAGTTGTACAGTCCAAATGCCTTTTTACCAGTGAAGCCAAAGTACGTTTTTTTTTCCAGTTCAAGCAACATACCTTTGCTTATTTTGTATCGTTAAACGTGTATCTCTTCCCAGATGAAGAAAACACTTGATGTACAAGCTACTGTTAAAGAAACTGAGCTGAAATTAATCAAGTAAGAGAGTATTGACTTGTCAACCATTAGACAATAGTTAATAGCAAAATACAACCCGACCTATTGAAAAGAAAAAAAAGATGATAGACATGGCGCTGCCCAGCCTTTGCGCCTGTACCTTGCCAATTTAATAACCCGTGGCCTGCTAGTTGGTATTTCAAGGAATGACACAATCTCAATTTGACCAGTGATTCTGAATGTGAAAGTTGGCGTTTTGTAATTAAGACTGAGGGAAAGCCTCGATTGCATGCTTAATTATGGAATTTCTGTTAACCTTATCCTGGTATGTAAAGTATACAAACTGTGAATGTTTCAGAATTGTGAGTGATTGCAATTTTACTCAAGACAGAACATCGCAGATTTACTACACAAGCTGTGTACTACACGCATTTTTCTGTACGCTAAAACCCAGGGACCAGAATGATACAATTAAGGATGAAAGAGTTAAGACGTTTTAGTGATTCGAGACGCTTTCATACAAGGAACAGTCCCAGTTAATAAGAAAAAATTATTTCGTCGATAGCCATACCCCCTACCCACAAACCATTACTGAAGCACGCTTTGGGGACACTATCACTTGGTTAAAGCTATAGAAAGGGGAAAAGAGGAGAAGCGCACGAAATATGAGAATTGGAGTTTTACCTTAGGTTAGTTTTGTGAGTCTGGCTCCCGAATTCCAATTTTCCGGAGCGCGATCTTTTACAGTTGCTTTCTGAAACTTTTGCAGGAATCAACTTGAGGAAAAGAACAAAGAGTTTTATGATCTCAAGGTGGCGAATACGACACAAGACATGAGCCTTAGAGACGCTCAATTTAAGATCAAGGATTTGGAAAATTCACTTAAGAACGAGATTACCTTGCATCAATCGATAGCTCGTAGGTATGAATTTTATAATTCCCACGTTATTAGGGATTAATAACTCACGAGAAAAGCTAACGAGTAACCTTTCACAGGAGCAAAATAACGTCTTCCAACGGGAAATTACAATAATAACAATTATTGGACGAGGTTGAGCAAAATACCACGATTTGTTAGCGTCGAGCAGACCAATTATTTGCTGAAGCCAAAGGCTGAGGTGGACGATTATTTTTGTCCACGCTATCTTTGTCAAATCATCAGTGATTTCGTCAGCGTTTTCAAAACACATCATTTCGCCGTCCACACTGCAACAGGAAAGAGGCATTTTCGAAATTAAGCTTAAGTGTCCACTCGATCTCTAAAGTGTAGTTTTGAAAGCCGCTCCGTTTAAGGTGACTGGAAAAACCGCTTTGGTGTAGACGGATGGCGAAACGTGTCAAAAAGCATTACACGAATTGCGCCTCTCAATGTTGGCGTTTGAGCGTACTTTGCTTAAAATCGTAATATCCTTTAAGCTGTTACCTACTCTACGAAGAAAGCCCAGTAGGGTGGTGTTATCAACGAGAAAGTTACCTAATATGTGTTTTACGCACATGCGTAACCATAAACTGAATTGATATAAATTTTCCGTGATGTTCACCGCCTTACTCTGCTATTTTTTTTCGATAAGAAGACTGGCTATAATTACAATGTACATGTTTCCAATTCTTTTGCTGACAGAAATGATCAGCTGCAGAAAGAAATCACGGTTTGGCGAGAAAGAAACAAGAATGAGATTACAACCTTGAAAAAGTCACTTGACGATGCAATTGGAAGATGGTATGATAACTTAATCAAAATGTTTGTTAATACTAAAATAGATTAGAATAAACAAAAACATTCGTTGTTCTCCTTTTCCCCTCGACCATCTCTACTAAGTGTGATGAGCTTAAATAAAAGAGCTGTTGTACTTTGTTAGGTGGAGGGGGGTGGGGGTGGTTGGGAGGTGGGGGTGTAAAACCGAGATATTCCTGTAGGTCACTCTGGAACGCAATATATCATCCTACTGCAAAGAAGTTGTTTTTTGGTTTACGCAGAGGACCCCCTCCCCTACAAAATTTCAGTAGTGCATACGAACACATTGATGCTTAAAGACCGAGAACAGCCGTAGGAAGAGTACTACGATAAAATGACGCATAATCGATCACAGTACACGCAGTACTATTCACTTCTTTCACAGAATTTTTGAAATTATCAGCAGCAAAATTTGCGTAAGAGCGGTTTTCACTGTAGGACTGTCGAAAGCAATTCACATCTGCTTCTGTTTTACATTACTACTACACTTCTTGATTGCTTTTAATATCTCGCGCCACTTTCTCATCCAATCAGAAATGAAACCAAAATCAACGCGACTCGCTCGCGCACAATTTTCCCACCCTTTTGCCGGCTGTATGGAATTTGCTTGAGCTTTGATTGGTTCACTGGATTGTCTGTGTTCTTGGTGATTGGCCATGATTACTTTGGTTTTGGTTTTTCGAAGTTAATTGAAAACTGCTCTAATTAACAAACAGCGGCAGAGCGCATACCGAAAAGTCAAGTATTCAACAAACTTAAATAAGCAGTTAACAAATGCAGCTATCTTAAACGGGTTTTCTTAAATGGTTCAGATATAAAATATCCAGCAAATTCAGCTTAAGAAATTTGTCAAGTTTGAAAACAAGAGTTTTGCATCTTTTTGACATAATTTCGCCGCCTTTTTGCAGGGAAACAAATTTACATGATAAGTGCTGTGAAACTTCAAGGGCCAACTGCATGGAAAAAATGGACAATAAGACTATTCAGAAATTGCGGGAGCTTTATTTCAAGGTATGTGCACGTTTGTTTCGGAGCAATTTTCTTCGATACATACTTCTCCCAAAACTCTGCGTTCAAGATGCAGGGATTATCACCCTAACGAAACTACATGTACATTTGGGTACCTGTTGGAGGTTATTCCTTTTGGAATTTCTGGAGATCACCCCTGTCAATAAACCACATTCGTATTCCCGTTATTGGACTGCAACTAGCTTCCTTCTGTGGCTGTTGCGGGGAGTCTTTTCAAATGCAAAGGACATTTATTCCTTTTTAATGATATTTCTCCACATGAGCCTCCATTACAAGCTAGTTCCAGTCCAAAACCGAGAATACGAATATGGTCTACCAATATGACTCTCTGGCCCCGAAGTTTTCCCTGGAGGCCCAGGGAAGGTTACTGTACGTTTGGTCGCTTTATATTACAGAAACCATAATCAAGCGATTGATACTTAAAGGAGCTACATCACAGTTTGCGCATCTCGAAAAATTTAGACTACATTTTTTCAAGTTTGTCTTTTGTAATCCGTGTCAATCTTCTCCATCCTTAACCATTCTAGTTCCTTTATGGTCTTTTATATCTTTGGTGTCTTTTTTTTTTTTTTTATCTTAGTAAATTAATATTTTCAGGTACCCTTGATTTAAAGGTAATTTTGTATGTGGCCAAAATAACTCAAAATACCGTGACTGAACTTCTTTTAGCATTTTTTGTCTTGTTTTAGGTGTCAGAACTTGAAACGCAGCTGAATCAAGAAAGAAACGATCATTTATTGTCACTGGCGCAAGTCCGAGAAGAAGGACGAAGATATCGGACAGGAGAGCTGCGAACAGAATGAGTAACTGAACTGTTAAATTGTTTATTTATTTGCAAGTCTTCTTACTTCAACTATTAAAAGATCGCTCTTCCCTTTTTACAAACAGTGACTACCTTTCTTCTTCTTGAAGAAATTCTTGTATGTTTGTATGTCTGTTTACAACTGATATAACGATTTACAATTTATACTTATTAACTACAGATTCAACTTTTCATGAGTATTTCTTAACTAGCCAAGCGTTCTATGCAAAGTACGTGTTGAAATTCAGATCTGACATGCGGGGAAACTTTTTCTTGACGCTCTTCTTAAGTTCTTTGCTTTTTTACTTATCATCAATCTGCATATTTCATGAAAGGTTCTTTTTTTTTCAAGAATTACATTTATGTGTTTATGCACATTAAATAAAGTCCTTAAATTCAGTTATTGGTGTGCGCTCTAAGTATTTGCTTTACTTTCTTCTGGTAAGTGGTTTGTGTAGATTCTTCATCTGAGATCGTTTCAAAGAAAAGAATGATCAGGAAATCCTAAGATTGAACGTGTTTATATTTGTGACCTCTACTCCACCCTCCAAATTATAAGAAAGTTCATTCACTCATCTATTTAATCACTCAATCAGTCCGTCTGTCAGTCCGTCCCTCAATCCATCAGTCCGTCCGTCAGTTCGCCCGTCCACCCGTCCACCCGTCAGTCAGCCAGTCAGCCAGCCAGTCAGTCAGTCAGTCAGTCAGTCAGTCAGTCAGTCAGTCAGTCAGTCAGTCAGTCAGTCAGTCAGTCAGTCAGTCAGTCAGTCGGCCAGCCAGCCAGCCAGTCAGTCAGCCAGTCGCCCAATTTGCTTAATCTCAAACTCAATTTGCGACTGACTTTTAGTTATATGTAGCCGTTTGAGTTGGTATTTTTATTTTTGGTGTAAACAGTTTTGAAAAAAGACCCCCTTGCGAACTTCACCCAGAATAATTATCCCTTGCTCGTCCCTTTCCTTCACCTCCCCCTCTCCCACCCTATTCTCGTAAAGTATACCCAAAAAGTAGACCTTTTAAAAACAAATATCAGCCAGTCTTATGTTCAGATTTTTGCGGCATCATTTGTTTTGATAACAAAAAGAACAAGCTAACAATGCATCAAAGTGAAACGAAATTAAGACTGAACGACAACTGTGTTACAGTGGCTTTAGTTAGGTACGTGCCTAAAGTCCAATGGAAACAAAAAACATATACTCACTAACGACAAAAAATTATTGCTTGGACAGTCAGTTACGAAATGCAGTCATCATTTATTATCAACCAAGTTCTTCAACTGAAAAGACAAATCAATACCCAGATTTAAATTGTAGTTATCTCGCGATAAGATCAGGTTTAACAAATCCCTTCGATTCAAATGCTCATACTAGTTTGCCAACAACAGCTAATTTGACCGCCGTATGTTCCTAAAGACGTGAAAACGTTTTTTGGAAATAGGTTTGCTTTGGGTTTGTCTATGGAGAATTAAATAATAATTTTATTATTGCAATAATTTATTTTAATTAATCAAGTAATCAATTAATTAATTAATTAATGTGATTATTACCTTTCCATCCCCTTCATTGACCCCGGATTCGTTGACCTGAAAGGAACCAGAATTAAACGAGCCCCCTCCCCCTGCGGCTCCTGACGTCTTAGTACCGATGACACCACCACCCGAATATCCCCCACCCCCACCCCCATGAGTCATACCAAAGCCTCCCCCTCCAAATCCTCCATTTGCTGCAGCATGGGAGCCTCCTGTAGCACCGGAAAGCAAACTTCTCGCTGGGGTCCCGCCGACATTAAGACTGTCACCATCCCCTTTATATCCTGCCCCCGAACTCGCTTTGATATCTGCAGAATCAAACGTCTTATTCAGTGGGTTATATCGCATTCCTCCAATTCCATTGAACCCACCGTGGCGTGTACCATTTTCAGTAGCTTGCCCCGGGTCGCCGTCCTCATACCCGGACTTTGCCAGTCCCCCTCCTCCTCCTCCTCCGGCAATGACAATCTTCGTACTGTCGTAAAAAGTAACAAACGTGCCTCCACCCCCTCCGCCAGGCCGTTGCTCGAAGGTAAGGACCGGGAGACCCCGCTGGCCAACGACAATGACCAGCGTTGTTTCCTTAGTGAAGTAGAAAGTTCCTTTTATCCTCGCACCCAGTCCTCCAAGTTTCCATCCCACACAACCTTGGCACGTTCCATTACCTCCGGAGGCACCAAAGGCCTCTATAGTATAGGTCCCGGTGAAAGGGACCTTCCAGAGTTGCTTTCCCTTGGAGATGTCTACCTTTCCTTCCAGATTGGTGCCTTTGTAGCCAACGAGCTGTGATACCGTTGGTCCATCTATACCTTTTGCCTCCAGTGTCGTAAATATATATTGTTTAATTTTAACGTCAATGAACTCTCCGTAAATATATCCTTGGGCTTGAGTAGGTTTTACTTCTCGGTTGTTTTGGCACCTCTGGTTATTAAGCTGACATAAACCATCAACGTCGACATCTGAGTTTTGTCTAAAGTTGAACGAGAGACAGTCTGCATTGGATATACAAAGCTGCGAGCATACTGTAATTCCTTTGGTCATGTGACTGGCTATCACGTGCCCAAACAACGCATAGTTCTCTTGAATGGCAATCAAAGACGAAGCGCGGACGTCGGAGTGAGTCAAAGCCAGTGAGAATGGAGCAAACACCGAAGCAAGGATTATGTGAAGTATTACTTGATAGCTGAAAAAAGTTTAATATGATTTAGTTATTAAATTGCGTTTTTTCTTTGGTTCCAAGAAAACAGGAAGTGAATAGAAATTTATCTGATTCAGATTCAAACTGAGAATGAAGCAGAGAGAGTAACAGCTAGGGCGTTATTTCTGCTCTGCAGAAATCCTAAAATCAGAATAGTGCCAACATTTCCCTTAAAGTGCCCGTAACGTCAAAATTGTTATTTTCCCATCTGATCCTATATTTCATTCCAAGGACTGGAATCTGGGCGAAGAAAATTTGGCATTTCTTTCCAAATCGTTCAGTTCGAAGACTACTCGACTTTTGGACATCACAATTATATTTAACCTGTTTTGTTTTGCATACAATTAATTATACATTCTATATAGGATTACATTCGAAAACAGTTGACTATTGCATGCGTTGACATTTTCTACAAACAGCATCAAGTTATTAAAAACTTGGGACTAGGGGGATCATTTTGAACATCAAAATTCCAAACTTTTGATGAAGTATATTATATTTCACTCCATTTCAAGGCTTCTGCTATGTATGGATCAGTGGAAATTCTTCACCAATCCTTTAATTAGTGGCATTTCTGAATATCGCGTTGCTTTTTTCACATTGTAAAATGAAAGAACTCCGGTTACGCTCTAAACTCTTTAAGTGCGTATAAAAATTGAATGCAAATGTATTTTGTATTACATTGATCAAAACAACAAATCCGGTACGAAAAGCTGTTTTTTTTTTAAATATCCGTCATCAGAAAAATCAAGTTAAAGCTGTTAATTAAACTTGCTGTAAGTCTTCAGACTAAAAATTCAGTAGAAGGCTTGAGGAATTTTAGAAACGTTTTCTCGCAGATGCAACGCTTCGCCAAGCACGCCCCTAGCTATTATCTTATACAATGACATGCGTGATATTTGGTCCGTTGTCGACACCATTTACTCTTAGAATCTCAACACCTGAACACTGCATGAGAAAGCCTTTTGACACTACCCATAGCGTTGTTGCATTGAAAACCATTCGTTATGAGAAAATAGACAAACAAACAATCTCTACAGTCGTGGAATTTCGATTTTTTGAACCGTGCTTGAAAACCTGGATTATTCGCAGTAATTGTTTGCTCACTGGGCAGAAATGCTAGGAGAAAATGTATCTTCCATATTTTGAACACTGCGAACTTTAGAACCATTCTTGACTTATTTTTTGGTAAAAAAAAAAAAATACCTCTTAGTCGGCGCGTCGGGTATGTTATGGGTCAATGGGTGAGTGAGTGAGTGAGTGAGAGATGTATGTATGTCACCCCAATCAGATTGGATCTACTAACATAGGCACCCAAGGCGTCCAAGAGTTATTTTTTGCGTGAAGTGTCGGAGATAGGAGCATTCGTGGTACAGTAATGATTTGGTTAATTTGACAAGTTTTTTGGCTGCGATGTTACATCGGTCACGGTAAGATAGCTAAATAGTAAGCCATAAAATGTTTGACTGAACAAACTACAATAATTTGACAGGTCTCCGTCTTTTCTATCAGGCAATTTAATTCGTTCTTTGATACAACCCGTACTGTGATCGGTGTGACACGCGCAAATGCGTAACTCCCTCACTAACCGATCACATAACCCTTCCAACCCCCATGAGGAATTTTTGCTCAAAAATACTCAAGTTAATTTAGAGACTTTTTCGCATTTTATACGAGTCGTAAGTTTATCTTTTTACACAACTTCACTGAAAATAAAAAGAAAGAGAAAAAAACCTCTGACGCGTTGAAAGTCTGATTTAATTAAATTGTACTTTAACTTGGTACCGCGCAGTCTTCAAAAAACATTTGAACAGTTTCCATACTTTTTACCGGACTGAAATGAATGTCATCAAATAAAACTATTAAACTGCTACTGCAGAAACGTAAAAACCGTCCAGAAATGAAAGCTTCTTTTTTGCTTAATATCCTGGAAACAATGGGCGATAACTTGTCAGCTCTTATTGAATTCACTCCCATATAAAAAACAGAAGTGTTAAGTTACCATTTGTTACTAAAGATAGCAAACATCTCGTGGGAAAGAGTGGTGACGATTCGTCCGCTCTAATTGAATTTACTCCCTTGTGAAAAGCAAGAGTGTCAAATTACACTTTGTAATTAAAAAACAAAAATATCTCGTTATATTTGCATGCAACAAGAACAAAACAATCGTTACCCGCACTTGCTATTGTAAACGCTAGAACTGTTTCAAATCTGAAGTCTCGTCCCCTCTAAAACATGTCCTAAGAACTAGACGCGACGATTCGTGACCTCTAATTAAATTTACTCCTTGTCAAAAACAAAAATATCAAGTTACCTTTGTAACTAAAAATAAAAATATCTCGTTGCATTTGCATACTACTAACTCACGAACTGTTTCAAACCTCAAGGCTCATCTCGTTCATTAATATTTAACTAAACTCCTCAGCCTAACCCACAGAAAATGTCGAAGTAAACCCAAATATGAATACTTACTCCTCTTTTATAAATATGGCCGTTCTGAACTCTATCGGGATCAAATCTTCTCACATACCATTTACCTTTACAACAAGAAATTTGATTGGCTGTTTATAGAAGATCCAATCTGATTGGTGTGACATACATACATCTCTCACTCACTCACTCACTCATCCATTGACCCATCCATAACATACCCAACGCGCCGACTAAGAGGTATTTTTTTTACAAAAAAATAACTCAATAAACAGCCAGTCAAATTTCTTGCTGTGAAGGTAAATAGTATGTGAGGAGATTTGATCCCGATACAGTTCAGAACGGCCATATTTATTCCTTTATAAAAGAGGAGGAATTATTCATGTATTGGGCTTATTTCGACATCTTCTGAGGCGAGGATTTTGTGGGCGGGTTTGATGAACATTTGCAATTGGATAATCAGTCAAAGAAACATAGTGTTTGGCATATAACTACGAGCATACAATGAAGGGTGAGCTTTACCCATTAGATAAAGTTTTCAATTGAATGAGTCAGCCGCTCTTCTACTAGGTTTAAGATTTGAATGATAAGAACAATTGTATTTTAGGGGAGCGGAATGCACTACTGGGAATTTGATGAGGTTGCGACCAGGTTCAAATCGTTTGCATGTTGTATTGAAACCTAAATATTGCTGCAGAGTTCGTATGGTAAGTGTTCCGGGCGTGTAGTCAATGTCAGCATTCATTGACAAGTTTCACTGTGAAAAGCGAAGAGACTACGATTAATTTGGTCAGCAGAACAAAAAGATATTTTTCTGTGACGATTTTACAATTATAATGGTTCTTGTTTACCACTGGAATGAGAAGATACGTTTGAAATGAAACTAAATCTTTTCTCTTCAATGTTATCAGGGTTTTCGCTTTTTCACATTAATAGCCAGCACGAATTGCAGTAGGAGAAAAAGGAAATTGTTTTCGTTCATGATAACTTTAGTGAGGTATATGAAGTCTTGGACGTTTTATCGTATTAACTGACAAGGACTTTGGTAATTGAAAAATAAAGAATGACGTGTATGTTGCCAGTTTGTGGTTTTTAGTCCGGTTTGGAGCGGAGTGTGAAAGTTAGATACATACATTGGGTTGTTTTAGAGTGCATAATGTTCAGTGTAATGGTGGCTAGTTATGAACGAGATGAGTCTTGAGTTTTGAAGCAGTTCGTGAGTTAGTAATATGCAAATGGCACAAGATATTTTTATTTTTAATTACAAAGGGTAACTTGATACTTTTGTTTTTCACAAGGAGTAAATTCAATTAGAGCTGACAAATCGTCACCACTTTTTCCCACGAGATGTTTGCTATTTTTAGTTACAAATGGTAACTTGACACTTTCGTTTTTCACAAGGGAGTAAATTCAATTAGAGCTGACGAATCGTCACCACTTGTCCCCATGAAATGTTTAGACAAACAAACAAGATATTGCTAATGTTAGTTACAAATGGTAACTTAACAGTTGTTTTTTTTACATGGGAGTAAATTCAATTAGAGCTGACAACTTATCGCCTCCTATTTCCAGGATATTAAACAAAAAAGAAGTTAACATCTTCGGACAGTTTTTAAGTTAGCAGTTAGCAGTTCATGAGTTAGTAGTAGGCAAATGGCACGAGATATTTTATTTTTAATTACAAAGGGTAACTTGATACTTTTGTTTTTCACAAGGAGTTAATTCAATTAGAGGTCACGAATCGTCGGTTCTAGTTCTTAGGACATGTTTTAGAGGAGACGAGACTATTTAGATTTGAAGCAGTTCCGACGTTTACAATAGTAAGTGCAGGTAACGATTATTTTGTTCTTATTGCATGCAAATATGACGAGATATTTTTATTTTTTAGTTACAATGGGTAATTTGACACTCTTGTTTTTCACAAGGTAGTAAATTCAATTAGAGCTGACGAATCGTCACCACTTGTTCCCACGAGATGTTTGCTATTTTTAGTTACAAATGGTAACTCGACACTTCTGTTTTTTCATATGGGAGTAAATTCAATTAGAGCTTACAAGTTATCGGCTATTGTTCCCAGGATGTTAAATAAAACTTGAAGAAGCTTTCATTTCTAGAGTGTTTTTACGTTTCTGCAGTAGCAGTTTAATAGTTTTATTTGATGACATTCATTTTAGTCCGATATTTTTAAAGGTAAAAAGTATGAAAACTGTTCAAATGTTCTTTGAAGACTGCGTGGCGTCAAGTTAAAGTGCATTTAATTAAATCAGACTTTCAACGTGTCAGAAAGGTTTTTTCCTTTCTTTCTATTTTCAGTTTTCTATTTTCTATTTTCTGGGAATTTATGATGTACATGCGATGTTACATCGGTCATGGTAAGATAGCTAAAATAGTAAGCCATAAAATGTTTGACTGAACAAACTACAGTAATCTGACACGTCTCCAGATTAATGTAGATACCATCTTATTTTCTAACAGGCAATTTGATTCGTTCTTTCATACAACCCGCACTGTGATTGGTGTGGCACGCGCACATGCATAACTCCCTCACTCACCGATCATATAACCCTTCCAACCCCCAAGAGGAATTTTTGCTCAAAAATACTCAAGTTAATTTAGAGACTTTTTCGCATTTTATACGAGTCGTAAGTTTACCTTTTTACACAACACAACACAAACACAACTTCACCGAAAATAAAAAGAAAGAGAAAAAAACCTCTGACACGTTGAAAGTCTAATTTAATTAAATTGCACTTTAACTTGGTGCCACGCAGTCTTCAAAGAACATTTGAACAGTTTTCATACTTTTACCTTTAAAAATATCGGACTGAAATGAATGTCATCAAATAAAACTGTTAAACTGCTACTGCAGAGACGTAAAAACCGTCCAGAAACGAAAGCTTCTTTTTTGTTTAACATCCTGGAAACAATAGCTGATAACTTGTCAGCTCTAATTGAATTCACTCCCATATAAAAAACAAAAGTGTTAAGTTACCATTTGTTACTAAAGATAGCAAACATCTCGTGGGAAGAGTGGTGACGATTCGTCCGCTCTAATTGAATTTACTCCCTTGTGAAAAGCAAGAGTGTCAAATTACACTTTGTAATTAAAAAACAAAAATATCTCGTTATATTTGCATGCAACAAGAACAAAACAATCGTTACCCGCACTTACTATTGCAAACGTTAGAACTGTTTCAAATCTGAAGTCTCGTCCCCTCTAAAACATGTCCTAAGAACTAGACGCGACGATTCGTGACCTCTAATTGAATTTACTCCCTGTCAAAAACAAAAGTATCAAGTTACCTTTGTCACTAAAAATAAAAATATCTCGTTGCATTTGCATACTACTAACTCACGAACTGTTTCAAACCTCAAGGCTCATCTCGTTCATCTAACTAAAATCCTCAGCCTAACCCACAGAAAATGTCGAAGTAAACACAATATATGAATACTTCCTCCTCTTTTATAGAAGAATAAATATGGCCGTTATGAACTCTATCGGGATCAAATCTTCTCACATACCATTTACCTTTACAACAAGAAATTTGATTGGCTGTTTATAGAAGATCGAATCTGATTGGTGTGACATACATACATCTCTCACTCACTCACTCACTCATTCACTCACTCACTCACTCACTCACTCACCCATTGACCAGTCCATAACATACCCGACGCGCCGACTAAGAGCTATTTATTTTACAAAAAAATAACTCAAAAATTAAACTCTTAGAATTAAAGTAAAGCTTTCGTCGAAAATTGCACCCAGCAAAAATTTCTTCTTTGATAAAATGTATTCTTCACTTGAAAGCTTTAACTGCAAAATAATAATAATAATAATAATAATAATAATAATAATAATAATAATAAAAATAGCAAAACAAAGCATTACGTCTGGTTTCAACTGAGGTTAAAGATCAAGAACGAAGCTCAGAAAGTAGTATAGTTGTAATGCGAAACTCCATTTGAAAGAATTAGCTTGATTCAAGAATTTTGGTTGGTTCCATTCCCCAGTGTTCGCTAATAGATACGTGAAAAAATGCGACCTGTGTCCTCTGATGAAATAGCCATTATAAATTCCCAGTTTGTTTCTTGCTGTACATCACAACCAAAAATACTTGTCAAATTAACCAAATCGTTACTGTAAACAGCTCCATGAATGCTCCTATCTCCGACACTTCACACAAAAAAATAACTCTTGCACGCCTTGCGTGCCTATGTTCAGTTCTAGATGGTTCGAGAATTTGGGATTGTACTGTAATTTTTTTTAGCAGGAAATTGTTGGGACTGCATCTGGAAATTTTTGGTTTTGTGCTCAAAAACAAAAAATAATGTTAAAGTTAAGTACGTACCCAATCTAAGGCGGAACTTTGGCGTGAAACATTCGGGTTCCATCCATAATCACCGACGTAGTTCTTCACTGTACGCCAGAAGATGGCGTAAGTTATTTGCTCGATTTAATTTTAATTATTGTAGTGGGTTAACTCTTACAAGTGATATTTGAACTGAATTAATTCAATTCTATGATTTTCAGATTTGTCTTCCCGAACCGACATTTAAAGTTTTGGGGGGTTTAGTTTCCAGAGATGTGTCAGAAAAATGATAACACATTTCAACTAGTGTCAAAAATTAAACTCTTAGGATTAAAGTAAAGCTTTAGTCGAAAATTGCACCCAGCAAAAATTTCTTCTTTGATAAAATGTATTCTTCACTCGAAAGCTTTAAATGCAAAAAAATAAATGAATAAATAATAATAATAATAATAATAATAATAATAATAATAATAATAATAATAAAAATAGCAAAACAAAGCATTACGTCTGGTTTCAACTGAGGTTAAAGATCAAGAATGAAACTCGGAAAGTAGTGTAGGTGTAATGTGAAACTCCATTTGAAAGAATTAGCTTGATTCAAGAATTTTGGCTGGTTCCATTCCCCAGTGTTCGCTAACATATATCTGAAAAAATGCGACCTGTGTCCCCTGATGAAATAGCCTGGTCTACCATTGTTTCTTTTTATTCTCAGTCTCACATTTCCGGGTCGTCATTATCGAAAATAAAGAAATTTTTCGGCGAATGTGCCATTTGTCTCTTTGTTGACTTAAGTAAAACCGGTCGCTAGGAAATGTCGTATTTTCTAACTTATACCATTTGTAATCCGAAGGATAATTATAAAATTGTTTCTATGTAAAGAGACTATACAAGGTCTTACATGCTATGGAAAAACTTTTTTATCGAGTTTGTTCAGTTTCCATTGTATTTTGCTTTAATTGGAACATTTTTTTTTTCAGCGTTAAGCATGGTTGTGTTCGACGGATTTTCCGGTTAATCTTGGCAGATGAACACGGCCTAGATCTATATTTTAAAGCGTTGTTTTGATCCTTACTTCTGAAATATATCGCTCTTTTTAAAAACTGATTAAAATGGCAAAGATCATCTCTTACCTTTTGGGTTCAGTTGTAACCATTCCGTTCATCATTTTTCGAAACATTCCAAGCTACAATAGATTCAGTTTTATCGTCGTTTAACTGCCTGCCAGAAAGTCAATGGCAATCTGACAATGCTTAAAAATAATAATATCACAAGGAAATGTAATTTAGAAATCTTTCCGCCTCCACTAATAAAAAGTAATGTTTGCTCGAATGCATTAGAGCCCTAAACACACGTAAACTAACTTGTCAATCACTAAACAGAATGGTGTTAGATTTTATGCTGTTCTTTGACGTTCACCTGCCTTTATGTTTTACTAATAATTTGAATTTTGAGCTCGTACTTGAGGTTTCCTTTAAACCTAATTGATTTAAACAGGAAGTACGGAAAATATATATTTAAATATATGATTTTCTAATCTAATTTGCCCGTCTCTTGTTAGTTGAGCGAAGAAAGTAACTTTGACTGAAGTTTATTTAGCCGTAGTTACATGTCGTCCTGGTCTTTCGGTTATTTCCCGATGGTCGACTGAATTTTGAAACTGCCGGGTTAGTGTACTAAGCTTTCGGTGAGTGTGCAAATATGTTTGTTTTTCCACATTGCAGAATGAACGAAGACGCGTGCTTAGAAAAGGAGGGATGGCCTGGACCGAAAGTATCGGCGTAAGAGCTAATGGATACTTCTTTTTTTTTTTTTTTTTTTTGGAGTAAAAAGGGGAGGGGGGGAGGGGGGAGGAGCACACAAAGTATGGCGAAAAAAAACTTAAAGAGGAACTACTCAATATTAATATTGCAGTGCAATATTCTAACTAAAGCTTTGTACTCAGTAGATTATTTACATTGTATCAGTACAAACTTCTGTGCGACTGCTTTAAATATCTTCTCAAAAGAATTCATTTCTTACAATACCAGATGCCGAAAATAAATTTTGAATTTCATATGAAACTCCTGAAAGTACTGGTGAAATGAAACTGATGATGAAATTTTGCCTGTGTTTGCACAATTTCTCTGCACTTTGAAATTTATTTCCTCGCCTTCTCGTGCGAAATTGTTCATCTTTAGCTTTTAGAAAATGCAAAAAGGACTGTAATATACTTGAAATTATTTTGGTACAAGGTTCTTGTCCACTGAAAACTGAAATTCCCCGATTTCCTATCAGATTTCGTCTTACAAATTCCATTCAAATTTGCACAGAAAACGTCCAAGTTTTGGTTGCATTTTGATAGGTTCTGGTTTTCATTCTTCCTGGACGGCTGATATAATACTCCTTCTGTGTCAAACAGGGAAAATAATAATTTCCCCATGGTTGCCTGTTTATAAACAGACTGCAAGAAAGAGGCGATAGATTGGGGTCACATAGCCAAAAATTGGGATAGCGCCGCTTCAAATTCATATTGTAGAGGCGTCTTAGCACCTATTCTTCACGCGTGTATTTTCTCGTCTTAACCTCTCTCTCAACGAACCAAAGGAAAGCAGACTAATGTTAGCCTGAAACTGCCGGCTACGCTGGCTCGTGGCAGCTTGATATTTATTGAACTTTTATTAGAAAAGTATCTCATAATATTTTGTGAGGTTCCTTGCATTTGCAGGACACTTCCCCGGTGACGAAGAAGGTCAGTTTGCCTGTTTCGTACGATTTCGACCATTTTTCTTCCTAATCTTTTCCAGAATTTGATTATTAACTTAAACTTGTGTCATACACTTGGCTTCTTAAGTCTGTCAGCTTTGTCTCCAGTAAGAATGTCTGAGTCATGGTCATATGCAGTTATAAAGATAACGAACAGGCAAAACACCATGCAGAATGCGGGTTATTATGTCTGAGGGCTAATTGCAAATGCATAGAAATTATACATGCTGCCTGCAGAAGACACCATCCTTCCTCTCTTCGTTATGTATCGCGTCTAGTACCGGTGGGTAAATTCCTTCAGTTCCACCATCGGAGTATTCACGCTTCCTCCTCCGCGAAAAAAACATTCCTTAGCCGACCCTGTCCACGGACTCCCCTCTTGAAAACTGGTCACCATCGTAACGCATGTGGGCAGCTTAGTGCTTTTACTGGATGTATCCGTGTCATACAACTGGTTACTTCTGCTTGCTACGAATTCAAATAAAATTATCTGAGTCACTAATGACCAGTTGAAAATACAATGTAAAATACACATCTTGCTCGAAGAAGCACTTCCTTTTGAAATGTCATTAATCCAGTTCTGTACCTAATTCATCAGTGTGATAATGAGCCTACCGTCTCCATCATTGACACCGCTCTCGTTAATCTGCGATGTGCCATTGTTTATGGAGCCTCCCCCTCCTGCGGTAACATTGTCTACTGACACCCCAACAACTCCTCCACCGGAGTATCCGCCTCCTCCTCCGGGAAACCCCAATGCATAACCCCCTCCACCAAATCCTCCTGTTGGTGACCGATTATCAGCAACGTGACCACCAAGTTGAACATTTTGAAAACTCAGCGCTTTTCCATCCTTACCCTCGCCATCTTCCCACACTCCTGCTCCAGTCCCAGACAATATGTTACCTGGATCCGATCTTTTTCCTCCTGACCCGGCTTTACCTCCTTTCCTTGTTCCTGCCTGACTAGCTTGTCCAGGGTCACCGTCCGTTTTACCGCTTGCTCCCCCTCCTCCACCGGCTACAATCAGAGGCGAATTATTCATGAGTGTGACGAAGGTGCCACCTCCTCCACCTCCTGCGGTATTCCGAAAGTCGGAGTTAATCTTCCCTTTTTGTCCGACTAATATTTTTAACTTTTGCCCACGCTTGAGTGTAAAGGAGCCCGATATTTTTGCACCGAGGCCTCCAAGCCTCCACCTCGTACATGTGTTACATTTTCCATTCCCTCCCGAAGCACCGAAAGCATCGATAACGTACCTTCCTGTGTTGGGAACTGTCCACATTTGAATGCCGTTCTTTAGTTGGACTTGACCCTCAAGCGACGTGCCCAAGTACCCGGATGTGCTCGTTGGTCCCGTAGGTCCTTGTGCACCTAGCGTTGTAAAAACAACAGGTAAAGTTATCCAGTGGCCATGGACGAAGTTGCTTCTTTGCATGAGGTCTTGCTTTGCAAATTGAGAAGATGAATTGTTCAGCTCGCAAAGATTAGAAGCCGTGCCAAAGTTGAAGGAAAGACATTCTGGTTTAGACAAGCAGTGTTGGGCACACGAAGTAATTCGTCGCGCAGGGTGTAATTCCATTACGTGGCCTAATAAAACGTGGTCTTCCCAGATAGATAAATAAGAAGAACGGAAGTCATCGTTGCCGTAGAAGCTTTCAATACATGACACGAATATTAAGATCATAAAAAGTGACGTGAAGCCAGGCATTCTGTGTACCTGAAACAAAAGATTGACGTGTTAATAATAAAATGGTGGTAGGAAAGTTTTCACGATTTGGCAGTTAGCAATTTCAGACGAACAGCTGGAGGGATATTATTTACAGGTGACTCTCGATAACTCAAACCCTTGCTACCTCGAACATCGCAAATAACTCGAACCAAAATCGTTTTCCCTTTTATTTTCGTCATATGCATATATTGACTGTAATCTCTTCGGTAACACGAACCCTCGATAACCCGAACCTCCTGCTAACTCGAAGCAATTTTCGTTTCCTTCAGGTCATTTCCCATATAACTGTGCCCTCGATAACTCGAAAAATGTTTCTCAATACGTAACAACTCAAAACAATCAGCACTGTAGTCCAAAACATTGACATT
Source organism: Orbicella faveolata (assembly GCF_042242905.1). Classification (NCBI taxonomy): domain Eukaryota; kingdom Metazoa; phylum Cnidaria; class Anthozoa; order Scleractinia; family Merulinidae; genus Orbicella; species Orbicella faveolata. The sequence goes on along the minus strand of NW_028301577.1, from coordinate 11,644,261 downwards.
ATTTCTTGAAAAAGTAAATCGCATGAACTCTGTAGCAGAAGCCCAACATTGATCTCTTTGAAACGTGCAAAATTCGCAGTACTTGGAATTCTCCTGCTGCTTTGCTTTGCTTTCTTTTGTTTCCCATTACGTTTATTCGTTCTGATTTATAAAGTTATTTAAAAATGTATTGTTCCATTTTCAGTAGACTTCTCTATAATTAAATTGATTAAATCGTACATTGTATGAATACAAATACAGTAAGCACCGTTTTATCTTTATTTCTGGTCCTTTGTTCTCAACTCCAGATAACTGGAACTCCCAATGACTCGAACCTTTATGAATTACCTTGAAAGTTCTTTAAGTGCCGGTGTTGTGCAAAGATGACAGGATACTCACACCAAGGAAAGATTCAGAATCAGTCTAATTACTAATTGGTGCAAGACCTCCTCTCATATAAGCGTTATTTTGTCCGTCACGTAACTCCCCTTCCCGCAAAGTCAAAAGAATTGTTGCATGAAGACCCAGATGGTTGCGAAGCAAATTCGGTGGGAAGGAAACAGGAAGAGGCGAGTGCAAACTCTTCTCTTGCGCTGCCACAGGCGGGTCTCGAGCATGTGACTCAGTATATAAACAACGTCTCCAGATTTTTTTGCTTTGAACGACAAAAAATTAAATAAAGGCAAACGACGAAAATGATGTTTGTTTCGTTTTCTTTCTGTCGCCCATCTGACGGGAAAACCAGGCTTAATGAAATTTCCCTGTATTACCTGCGTCGTTGATTTCTTACAAACGTTAGTAATGTACGCATGTGTTATTTGTATTAAAACGTTTACGATTCATGAGTATGTGCTTCCGTGTCGCTGTTCTAATTTGGATTTCCTTCCTGCATGTCATAGCTCCGTTGTTGATCATTAACGGTCTTTTCCTTTTAGCTTCAATGTTTTTTCAATAAGATCTTAGTTATATGCGAGAATCAAAATTTAGGGAACGAAATATTTATTACAAAGAGAAAATTATTCCGCCTTCAAGTTGGTGTCTCAATATACCTTGCAATACAAAGAAAGAGCTGAGTACGATTTCGTTTTAAAACTGTGACAATGAATGATAAGTAAGATAGCAAAAAAACAAATAGGGACTTGCAGTGGCACATAACCGTCTCTTCGTCCACCGTTTCCCGATCGAATTGGAATTTAGAGCTTACGAAACCATTTGCCAAGTAGAGCCATTTATTAACGATGCAAAGCTCGTCGTGAAAGCCAAGAAAAGCAATGCTATGTAATCGAATAACAAGAACAATATACATTCTAGCTAAACAATCGGACGATACTCCTATTCAATTTTTTTACTCAAAGTCACAACAAACGTTGAAGAATCGAAATTTGGTGTTTGGCGTTTGCGGTAGTTTTAATTACTATTTGTAGTTTCATTGCGGCGGCCTTAGGCTTTTGGTCTCCGCCAAAAGAACCCGTTTATGATGGCGAAACTTGCTGATTATCATATTTTTGAAGAATCTCTTCTAGAAATTGCAAGTCTACAGGTTAATACTTACCTAGTTAAGCCGACGACATGCAGAGAAAAGGACAAATGAACACGAATGTCCAACTGAAACACGATCCAAGAAATTATCTACCAGATGCACTTTTCGCACTCATATCTCTTCTGTTTGCTTGAAGAGGATTTCCTATTGGTTCAACAATTTGTTTTTCCTGACAGAGGACTTGAAGGCATCTTTTTTAAAGTCACTTGAACAAATATTTCCGCGCATAAGATGGCCGTTCCCAAGACGTTATTGTCGATGAATATGATCCAAGGTCCCAACAGAAGCTTCAGTTACGTTAGCTAAGAGCCACTTACCGCTGAATACAAAAAGTGAACGAATTAAGGTGTCATCTTATATTTTGTAACGTAATAAAGGGACAGCAAGAACATGATTATTTCCAATATTAAAACGGAAGCGGTAGCCAGTTTTCCGTGAAAATTACAAAGTCTCTGCTTCTTAAATATTGATTCAAGTGTGCTGGTGAAATTGGAAAAATGGATATCAAGTTGGTGAGATTAATTTCGCCTAAATATCACAGCTTCAACCAATAGACATTAAAAAAATTGTATAGCTTTTTTTTTTCTTTAATTTTTTTTGACGCAATTCTGAAAAGGTAACAGTAGTGTTGGAAAACGCCGATTAACTTGTCTACCACGATGACAGTTAATTAAATCTAACAAAGCTTCGATGGCTTTGAACCGACTTTCCTGAATGTACAAGTTTACTTTGGATTTTTCACCTTAATTAATTTAATCTCCACATCAAGAGTCAAGGAGAAAATTTTCCAATCATCTTTGGATAGTGAAGAGCGATTGACAGATTGCCATTAACGATGTCGACAAATGGCACAGGAAGGACAAAATAATGTAATTGCTATTTTTGGTATCATCGACAAGCTGCTAGTGGACTTGGACCTGGAATCAGATATCAATATCTCGTTTTCGTTGAGTAGTTGGACATTACTATTGAATAAATGAGTAGATAATGATACCTTAAATGCGTGTGCATATATTTTAATTAATTTTAAACCATGGCGGTTCAAGTCGCTCACAATATGGATTTAGCCGCAAAAACACGTTTTGGCTCAGTTTAAGGCTTGCTACACGTGCTATCCGGTTTTTTTTTCCGTGTACTCACGTTTAGGATCATCATGGACTTGAATGATCGGTGGTGACATATTTTACTACCTTCGAAAATTTGATTTGAAATATGAATTAGGGTTTAGGGAGTGAAAAACATAATAACACACTGCAAATCTCCTATTTTTACCACAACCACCATTTAACAATATTAACATCATCTCCCTCTACTTGTTCTACTACTTAAAAAAGAAATAATAATATATAAAAATTTGACAATTTGAAAATTTTGGCCTTAATGACTCCAAATCGGTTTATTGTATTATTGTCATTTGATTTTGTCTTTTTTTTTACATGATAGCTACAGCTATGTAAATGGGTGTATTTGAGAACTAGTCTATTTTGTTTTTGTCGAATTTGCCGGAACTCCAGCGTCATTTGTCGGTGATACGTCACGAGTGTACCCCAGAAAAGTTCTCAATGGCGCTGCAAAATGTCTACTTCCGCTTGTTTTTGTAGTTCAGAGGTTGCCAAGATATTATCGTTTAGATATATGTCCGTAAAATCGCGAAAGGACGAGTGCAGAACTCACTGAATCATAATTTGATTTGTAATAGATTTTACTGATCCACGAATCAAATTTTGGGATAATTTTCTGTTTTGCTAAAACCCAGCTGTCTGGCCGAGGAGCAATCGTGGTTTTGCTAATCAAGTGACGACATGGGCGCGGCGGATTGTTTGCTTCTTGTTTTTGTAGCGCGGTCTGATTACGTCAGTGTATAGTAAGAACGGCTTCTGGTTTGATCACGGCATTTCATTGATAATAACTGCTGTCGGCTCCTTTATGTTCGGTTTGACATACACCGAACGTTTAGTGGATCATTTGTTTTGATCGAGGGCAGTAATGGTTCCGCGACTTGCCTCTTTAATTCAAAGCAATGTGGGCCAGGATTTCCAAACGATTTAAGGTAAGAAATACTGGGGTTTTAAAAATTCCGTTTGAATTTCTAGAATAGAGTGGAACTGCATTCTCCGGAATTTCCAGTGTCGATTAAAATGACAGTTTCCAAAATGTCTAGAAATGAGGTCAAATTCGCGAAGACTACACGCAAAATTTACGAAAATTTTTCATCAGGAATTTTCATTCCATTTGATTTTGTTCCCGGAAGTTTTGGTTGAATGGTTCGCCTTTGGGAAACTCAACAATTTTGCGAAACATACCGAGAAAATGTACGTACCATTTGCGTCCAGCGTCTTTTAATTAATTTTCAAATGTAGTGCAGATTAGGCCGAAACAACAAGCTGTGACTCAGTTTCCATAGCTACAGAATTGCGTTACCAGTTTAAGGCATGCTACAGCTGCTACAGGTGTTCTTCTCCATGTACTCACGTGTAGAATCATCATGGACTCCAACAAAGTCAGAGTTTTCAATGATCAGAAAATCTATTTTGGAGTTACACGTAGGGTTTAGCGTGTGAAAAACATGGTAACACCCTGAAAAGTCTCCTTTTTTTTTTTTTATTAATAATTATATTTACATTGTTCAATATTTTGAATACAAAGCTAAAGTCAAATTAAACAATCAGTAGAGGATGTGGGATGACCAACCAGCGCGCGGTTATAAAATATTGTTAATTTACGCTATCGAGATTTTGTGAGCTTGAGTCTTTAGTCCACGACGTCAACATGTAAAGAGGAACCCATTTTCAAGATACAGAAAAACTAATATAGAAGACCAAGCAGCACAGACAAAATCTTCAAGGGAAATTGTCAAACTTAAGTTTAAGGAGTGTTAATATGATTCCAACATTGCTTTTTTTTTTCTGGTTTTTTTTTTTTTTTTTTTTTTTTGTGCTTATTTTTTTAATATTTAAGCCATAACTTCACTATTATGTAAATGGAATATCTGAGGACTAATCCAATTTGTTTCTGTTGAATCAGGGCCTTAGCCACAAACACATTTTAACTGAGGCAATGCTCATGGTTAACTTCTCTTCCCAGGTATTAAGGATGTTGATGATGACTATAAACATTTGAAACGAAAACAAAATGACTGAAGCAAGTGCCTTGGTTTGCCTGTTAGTTGCTACGGCCCTGCGAATGCCGGCATTCCAACGTAACTTGGAAGAGTGTACCACAGGGCTTGTTTTTGTAGCTCAGATTGTCAAGATAAGTATTATCGTTTAGATATCGTCGAACATGCCCCTACAAATTAGACAAGAATGCAAAAACCATGTATGGCCATAGTTAATAGAGGGGAATAGTTATGAACCCGATAGAGTTCTTTGTTGTATGTTTTTATTCTCTTTTTTGGATTTGAACGTGCAGAAAACACAATAGTTGTCTACAACTGACAGAAGAACAAAGCAATAACACTAGTAGTAATCAGAGATTATGAGAGTGCGTTCGACGCTCTCACTTTAATATATATATACCTATATATACCGTAAATAAATGATTTACTGGCTGACTTTCAACCTTTGTCTATTGCTAAAATCAACATTTTTCAGCTGCAACCGAGGTTTTACAGTCACATATGCATAGTGTCAAAGTCCATGCTAGTGAAGAGGTCACGATTTGTTGATATGTTGCGTGACGCTGCCAGTTTCTGTAGGCTCTCAAGTTTCATAGAACATTTAAATTACGTACATTATTCTAAGCTAGCATTTGCAAGCGCGTTCTCGTTTCGCATAAACAAACTCCGTGCGACTAATTCGAGTAGTTCCCCTGATGAATAAAGTAACCTTATGGATCTTGGCTTCATAGTACTTTTCCACCGATTCCAAACAATAAAATTTCGACCAGATAAAGACTGAGCTATCTGTCGCGACTGGAGCTAATCAACAAATGCAATCAAAATGTAGTCGTGTTAATAAACAAGGACAATTCCCTCAAATTTCGATAAATGCTACCGTCGAAGCGTTTAAATTCGCCAAAATCTAACGCTGAGAGCACATAATAGCGAAGCGTACGGCGACTGAATGGAAAGAAGTCAAAGAAAGATCCATCGGAAAGACGAGCTCACATAGCCTGCTCACATACTCACATGTTCGCCACATGTCTTATCACATGTCTTAGCATTAAACGGTACCAGTTTACTGGCCGTGACATGCCCCTGCAAAAATCAAGCGGGGTGGCCATCTTGGTGTCCTTACAGGAATGTCAGGAATGTGGTTTTTTCGGCCTACAACCATGCACAGGGAAGCCAACTCGGCAAAGCCACAGGTCAAATTAGGTTTGCCTTCCACTTCGTCGAACGCAAAAAAAAAAAAAAGAAAAAAGAAAACATTTCGATCACGTCATTCATGCGTAGTGCATGAGGGCAAAACAAAAGATTGTTCATGGTCGTGGACCTTCCAACATAAATCTTGACATCTTTTTTTGCTCCTTTGATGTTTGCCAGGCTTAATAACCATTCCCCTCCAGTAAATATGGTCTGGCCAAAGAAGCAATCTTGTTTTCGTCGATTCAATGACGACATGGGCGCGGCAGATTGTTTGCTTCTTATTTTCTTTTAGCGAGGTTTTATTACGTCAGTGTAAGGTGTGTCCTAGAATGGCTTCTATTTTGGATGACGGAAATGTTATTGATAATAACTGCTCTCGAGTCCTTTTTATATTCAGTGCACCGAATGTTTAGTGGATCATTTGTTTTGATCGAGTGCAGTAATGCCTCCGCGACTTGCCTCTTCTAAAGCAATGTGGGCAAGGATTTCAGAACGATTTAAGGTAAGAAATACTGGGTGCCTTACTTCCATTTGCTGAAAAATGTCTGTTTGAATTTCCAACAAGGCTCTTTCCAGACTTTCCAAATAGGAAGAATAATCTCGCTAGCTATGGGTATACCCACAATCAGGAATTCTCGCTCCATTTGAATTTCCGCCTAGAATGTTCGGAAATTTTGGTTTGAATAGTTCGCCTTTTGGAAATTCTACAATTTTCGGATCTCACGAAAACTTTCTGAGACAATATTTATGTACCATTTGTTTCCACTGTGTTTTATGTTGAGCTTTCAATCCCAAGATTTTAAGTTGACAGAAAAATTCCTCCTATAATTTCTGTAATTTGTGGTTTTGTGTTTCAATGGTTTGCCTTTCGAAAATTGAACAGTTTTCATATTTTACGAAAGTTTTCCATGACAACTTACGTGTCATTTGTGCCCACTGAGCTTTACCTTGAGTTTTGAAGTTCCTGTTTGTGACTGAGAAATATCAGTAGTGATTACTTCGTTGAAAAGCTAAAGCAAATTATCATATAAAAAAGAGAGATGAATTTTGTTGTCGAAGGTGAAGTCTCGGACGAGATACCAAACCCACGCTTTCCACATATTGATCGATCGATAACCGCTGAGTTACGGGAATACTCGTGTTTCATTTTGAAAGACTCTGAGTCCGCCAGTGGCATATTTATGCCAGTTGTAGTTAACCCGTAAAAGATCACAAATTTATGACTGGGGGGTGGTAGAAGTTCAAATACATCTTTAGTTAACTAATAAAAAAAATAACATAAAAAAGGGTATGAAGTTACTCAGTCATGGAGCCAGGGAACCCATGAGGGTTACAAATATTTGCCGTTTGTTTCAAAAGTAAATTTGCTCGGTTCATTCGTCTTTTAGTATCCCCCTTAAAAATTTCTTCTTTTCCAACAAAAACCTGAAGACACTAGTGTAAAAAGCTTTCGAGGTTCCTGAGATTAAAATGCATGCTTTGTACCCCAAATATGTTCTAAAACTGTCTTAAAAGGATACAGGCTAGCATCCATACAGACAACCAAAGCTCGCACCAAGTACATCGCAGGCACAAAACGCGGCAAATATTTGTAAGCGAGTCGCGATTGATTTTGGTGCTATTGCATGATTAAATGTAAAGTGACGCAGGATTTTTGAACCAATCCCAAAGCGTAGTAATGTAGAATTAATACATATAAGAGTTACTCTAGACGCTACATTGAAAAGTGCTCTATTACTCATGTGACCACCTCAAATAACGCAGGCCAGGCATGACAAAGATAAAAATGGCAGCAAGATGCCTGAAGAGAATTCCAACACGGCAGTTTCGTCGCTTAGTGATTTTGACGTCACGTGCTTGTCAGAGGAGGAGATGTCGGCATTACGAGAGGTCTTTGAGAGGCAATGGGTTCTACATGAGAGAAACGCTGAGGAGAAAAGGTAGGGTATTTTGTCGTCTTTTATTGAATTTTTATGTTAAATGATGGCTTGTTTGTTTGTTTTTGTTTTGTATTGTATTTTTTTTTTAACGTCCAAGCAAGAACTGTAATCAAATTTGCACTCGGGCAATACTACTTTCTGATCAATCCATAGCATACAAGAACTGCTTCTACTGTTAGGGCCTGTATATCATTATGTTTACATATACTACATGGAGAAGCTTATGGCATAATAAATTTCTGATTATATCTCCATTTACGTAGCTGGAGTATGTACAGGCTTCAGATACGAACGGAATCGTGCACTTTAAAGTACAACCTTTTCAGAAGAAACTGAGACACCGAAAGTAAAAGTGACACTCGATGCATTTTAACTTCTTTTTATAACAGTTTTCCCCAGGTACCCTCAATCTAATTACTGCAAAAAGTATAAAGTAGTTCTATGTAGCAATAGGCCATTCCATCGGTGATTTAGCTTCAGGGGCAATGCAAATTACGGGTTTAGAACTATCTTGCTCTGCTCTTTTCTTTTAAATCAGAAAGCTGGACCATGAAATTAAAGAGATGGAAGCGAAGATCTGCCAGAGATCTCGTGGATTGTCAAGGAAAGCGATTCAAGAGTTGTGTAGTATCTGCTTCAGGGTGAAAGTAGCTTCTACCAAGGCATTGATATGCAGAGTGTGCAGAAAAAAGACCTGTACGAGATGCGGCAAGAGCAAGGAAGTAAGACGAATTATACGAGATGCAATTGCTTATACTGGTTTCCATAGCAAGAAGCGACTAGGAGTATTTCTACTCCCTCCTGGATGGGATGCTAGCCCATCGCAGGATTACCCCCAGAATTAAGTTCGCCGGTAAGGGCCATTTGTACAACTGGGTGGGGAGAGGCACTGTGAGAGTAAAGTGTCTTGCCCAAATATACAACACAATGTCCCCGGCCATGGCTCGGCAGTAGGCCATTTCCGAGTTACCTTGTGCCTCTCTTTCAAAACGAGTCTTCGTGCAAAACCTTCCATGAATGAGGCATTTGAAAATGAGTTTGATTTGCATGAAAATGAACATGAAGGTGGAACACATTTCCATAAGAATGGTTTCGCACGAAGACTTTTTTTTTCATGTGAGACCTTGAGAGAGCTGCCACCAGACTCGTTCAATTCTTGTTAAACAAGATTCATTTCAACCCTGTTAATACAGCCACCCTGGCTGTCGATACGAAAAGGTTCTTGTGGCCTGTTGGATTTAAGTGGTCTGGCAAGATTAATATCCAGTACGCATATATCGTCAAGCATAAGAAGGCAAACACAAAATTATTGCGTGTACTTTTTCTAGGGATCGTGGAGATGTGCTTTGTGTTTGAAGAAACGAGAAAGCCTCAAGTTCAACGGTGCCTGGTACAATGACTTGGAGTTACACGAGAGGTCACAGGTTCAGGAAATGCTTAATAGGCTGGCTGAAGAATCGATCAGACGAATGGAAATGGTTTGTATTGCAATATTTTATCTTCTCCGATGACATTCTAGGCCCGTAGGAACTCCCATATAAAAAGGACGGGGGTGCCCGTCGGAAATTTTCAAAGGAACCCCTAAGAGGTACCAAGATCCTGTTTTGTGGGCGTGGCTTGAATTTTTTTTTTCACCCCTAATAGGTACCAATACTAAAAGAACACATTATCTCCAGTCATATTTTTTCGGCTCAATACCCTTAAAGGTACTGCAAAAGTTCCCGCTGTGGACCTTTTGAGGCTGAACACCCCAGGGGTACGTAACAAAATTGTTTTTGTTCTAAAAGGTATGACGAGCACCCCCGTCCTTTTTACATGGGATCCTCCCCGGGGACTGCTAGCTAGGACTGCTAGCACGAGGTTGCTATCGGCTGAAAGTTTGGGGTTTCCATCTGAGTCAAGTCTCAAAATCATTAGAAAACATGAGCGAGAAGTCTCTTTTACTTTAGCATGACCCATTAGATTTTCAACAGCGACTATCGTTAAAACTGATCATTACGGGTTTTTCTTGACCATTAATACGTGTCGGCACAATTGCGTCGTTTATAGAAGGTGACTGTTTAGCCTGGCGCGTCAAGTTAGAAGTTTGTCTGTTAAGTGTGCGATTTACTTGTGCGTTTTTGAAAATGTAAGGTATCGCTGAATTCGTGTTCGTTTTTTCGGAAAGTTTTGGCATACTTCAGAATGGCAATTAAATTTAAATTAGGTTGCTTTTGACGAGTTGCCCTGTTGCTATGGTAACTTGTTTTATTACGACGACAACCTTAAAAATTTGCCAATGATTAATAAATAATAAGAAGCAATTTTCTATGATTATCGATCCTCTAAAGGACAAGCGCTGCAAATCATTATTAGCGTGAGCCACCTTACCAGCCAAAAAAGCCATCGAAAGAAATTGCATCAACCAAAACTATATTTGAAAGATTGGAATATCCCCTTAGGAGTCAATTGTGTTACATTTTCTAAATCCAGGAAGGTAATAAAAGTTATTGAGAGGGTCTCAATAAGGTGGTGGCTTTTACGGCTAACGTTTAATATTTTGGCTTTTGTACAGCTTTCGGTTAATTTCTTTTCTTCACAGTTAACAGAAATCTTACAAATGAATTGACTTTGTTTTAAAAATTACAACTTAACTTCCATTGTTTAAAAAAGTTAAAAATTTATATTGATTACTGTAAAACATAATTAAAGTCTCAGACCATTCCAGGACGGAAAACGATATTGCTGTGTAAGAATAAATATAACTTACAAGCCACAAGACAAGACACACAACAAGTCTTGACAAGCGATTTTGAAGACTTTAATTTTCGTGGCCAAAATTATTTACGGTTAATATTTTTTCACGGCTAACGGTTAAAATTTTCCAGTTTTTACGCCTAACGGCTAAATTTTCAGCAATTTTCAGGTAAACCCCATTGAGACCCTCTATTGCCTTCACACTTAGGAAACGTACAACACTCAAGAGCAGGAGACTATTACGATTTCTACGCCGCCTGATAATCCTCCACGGCTGAACAACTTCCCCACCACACAAAACACAACGCAAGTAACAAAACGAATGCATGTGAAAACAGGCCACGATGATAGAGTGGATGATTATGATGCAGACGATGACGTTTTCGAAGACGATGTTGACGGAAGTGATAATTATCTGAACTTTCCTGATGATGAGGAGCAGGGAAGACAGGACGGATTGGACGACAGTTACTCTTCAGTTCATTACTCTTCCTTAGAAGATGAAAGCACTAATTTTGCAGACGAATCCCAGGGTGCAACGGGATGGACTTATGAAGACAGGTACCGGTGAGTGTGTCTGCATTTGTGATTTTGATCTGACGCTTTTGTGTTCTTGCGTTAAGATGTTCCTATGTTAATCAATCAGTAGTCTGTAATTGAAGTTATTGGCAGATTGACAGACAGACGGGCTGACTGTGTGATAGATTGGCAAACGAATAGATTAACAGACTGACAGTCTGACGAACTAAAGTAGCTACTTCTTGAGTGACTGACTTACTGACAGACTGCAGGAGACAAAGACATTGGCAGACTAATATATTGACTGGCAGATTTATAGACAGACTGTTCTACTTTCTGATTGATTGATTGATTGATTGACTGACTGAGTGTCTGTCTGTCTGTCTGACTGACTGACTGAGTGACTGACTGATTGACTGACTGACTACTGGCTGGCTGGTTGCTGGTTGGCTGACTGACTGACTGACTAAGAGAATGAAAAAAAAAAAAAAAAAAATGACTGAAGATAAGTGATCTTTATCTGGGTCTAGGCCTGTTATAAAGATACATTGTAGATCAATTTCGATAAATGCACGGATCTGTAGTAGCTGTTGTTGGCTGTTTTAATTTATTAAGTTTCCAATTTTTTCAGGAGTTCCTCGGAGGGCTCCGGACCTGGAGACCAATCGCCGAAACGTAAGGTAAGTGTTTCATCTGCGTATGTAAAAATTGGTTTATGTTAAGCCCAGGTCTATCGAGTTGTTATCCTTGTCCCCAAAGACCCCGTGTTTCTGGTCAGTGGTGACCGAGCGCTCGACGTTCTGGACGAAATCAAAACGCAACCTCTGGCAACAAGACTACCTAGTTGTGAATGCGCAAGGAAGTTTAGAGAGCACGAGAGAAGCGTAAGATTTGCTCGAGGCTACTATGCTAGAGTAACTCTTCTAGCTTTTCGATATTCGAGACTTCAAGCTGCATCCATAACTCGAACCTCGAGCCCGCTAACTTCATAATGTAGCCACCGAAACCGAGAATAAATTGGCCGACTTTGTCTGCAATGATATCGATGTAATCCGTCAAAATTGCCTTTTATGCGTACTACGGATGAACAAACTCTTTCTGCTCCGTTTTCATTGACTTTCTAAAAGAATTTCCTAACAAAGATACTACTTATATCACCTTACCGAGTCTGCGCGCGTTGCTTATAATAATGCTTACGTACTGGTGAAAAACAGGCTTTATAACTTTTATCTGTTTTTGTTATCCTTTCTTTTTCTTGTGAATACAGGTTGCAGTCTCCATTCAATCAAAGCAAAGAAATTGTCCACTAATCCATAAAGTTGCCCTTCGAAAAAACCCCAAAATGTCTGGAGGATTCGGTTCAGGTATGATATTTAGATGCTCAGTTTATTTACGGACGATGGCTTTTTTTGTTGGCAGGGCAGCATCTGAGTAATTGGGGTAAAGACGATTTCACTGGAGTCTCAAAACCACCGAAAGAAATCAGACTAGCTAATCGTAAACGATACCGACAATCAAGTGAACTAATCAAAACTTGAAGCATACGCATCTAGCTGCAGAGAAGCGCGGGAAAACTACGTTTGTGAGCGCGTCAAAAGTAATTTTTCTTTTACTCCTGATTGGATGAAAGAGTAGAGCGTAGTAACACAAATTAAACCGAAGCAAATCGCAACTGCACTCGACGCTCAGGCCAAAACAACTTTGTCAGTGAACACTGGATTCGCCCATTTGTCAACTTATTCTGAATGCGATTAGCTTTTGCCATGAACGTTTGAACATTTCAAATGCCTTAACAAATGCAGGTAAATTAATTTACAAAAAATACAGCCTTTCAGCGTGCACCAAAAGTAACAGATCGGTAAAAGTGGACTTGACGATCGACTTGTCTGCCCACCCCCGCCAATTAACAAAACTTAACAAATTCTATCCCAGGTGCTGAGTTTGGTATGAAGGTTTTGGGTGGAAGAATGAGCACTGGAGGCTTTATTGGCGTGTACGTTGCAAAAGTGCTGACAGGATCTTCAGCTGAGCAGTGTATCAAGGAAGGTACAGATTAGGTCTTAATTTTATCAGTGGCGCACACACACACATAATTATTGAGTTACAGATTAAAAATTCTTCAATGACTACAAGTTTATTTTTTCCAACCTAAGAATTCTTTAATTAAGCTTGATGATCCATGAGGCCCGACCAAGTTGACACGTATTCTAAGTGATGCTTTTAAACAGCTGCAGCTTTTGCTTCATTACTTTAGCAAATCTTTGTATAATGAAACGAAACTGAAAACAAGGAACACCCCGTATTCTGACCCTAACGCTAAACTTTACCCCTACGACGAATTATGAACGATACTTTAGACTCATTAGTAAAGGGGATAATGGATAAGAATAGATTATGTTCGACATGACTCTTTTATCTTATGATTACTACATGGATTGCACTCCTCGTAAGTTCTACTTGAGGAAAAAATACTTTATCTCAGTGTAGCGGAATACATGGATGCTTCGCAGGTAAGGCAACGAGCATGTACAGAAAAAGATCGAAATGATCTTTTTTACCATTACGATTTTATACGTTTTACCAAACTGTTTTTTGTTTGTATTATTGACTCTATCATTCTCGCCCTGTAAAAGGTGATCAGATCTTGGAATGGAACCACACTTCCATGGTAGATATTACATTTGAGAAGGTCAGGAGGATCGTTGCCGACTCGCCACCAGAAATCACGCTTGTTGTGTGCCACAATGCAGCCAGGTAATAACTGAGACTTATTGGTGCGTGTGTTTGCACAAAGGCTGCAAAAAAATCCTTAACAATGCTCTGTTGTTTGAATGTCTCTTTCTAAGCTCCTTTGCCAAGTGCTTCTCGCCTGCTTAAACTTTCCTCTCTACCGAGGACTATTTCAAAGAACTTAGCGTATTTGTTTTGTCAAAAAAAAAAAAAAAAAAAAAAAAAAAAACACAAAGCATTAAACGTCGAAGTTAATGCCATTTATTTCCTCTAAGTTTTATAGAGACTACTCGAGATGCCTCAAAAAAAAGAATTTCAATTGCAATGGAAGGAAAACGGAAAAGGAAAAGATATGGTAGGTGAATTATATGTTTCATTAAGCGTTAAAGACAGCTGTGAGGGCCGACATCTAACATCAGCCAATCAATGTTTTATTACCAGTCCAATATTATACGCTTAATTACTGGTCCCGGTTGTATATAAATTATCAAAGTAGGCTTTAATGAGG